>NC_091310.1:20759096-20881596 GCF_038502225.1 Cherax quadricarinatus | reverse complement strand
GAATGACTGATACAAGTATACCCATGCATGACTGATACAAGTATACCCATGAATGACTGATACAAGTATACCCATGCATGACTGATACAAGTATACCCATGAATGACTGATACAAGTATACCCATGCATAACTGATACAAGTATACCCATGAATGACTGATACAAGTATACCCATGAATGACTGATACAAGTATACCCATACATGACTGATACAAGTATACCCATGAATGATTGATACAAGTATACTCATGCATGACTGATATAAGTATACCCATGAATGACTGATAGTACAAGCATACCCTTGCATAACTGATACAAGCATACCCAAACATGACTGATACAAGCATACCCACGCATGACCGATACAAGCATACCCATGCATTACTAATACAAACATACCCACGCATGACTGAATCAAAGACATATACATAAAAAATCAGCCGTTAAATATTCTAGAGAGACAGTGTCTAGACAGAGGCGTCATACCATTACCTACTGATAATAGTTTTTGAATTTCAAGGTTGGCTGTGTTACAATAGCTTTTAAGGTTTAATAATCACTGTTCTTAATGGCTTCTAAATCATAAACTTCACTGTTGGTAATAGCTTATGAAGTTCAGGGTACATTTTTGTTATAGTTTCTGATATTCATGGCTCTCTGTTTATTCTTTAAAACAGTTTTTTAATATATCAACAATTATATCATTTTTTAACTAATCCAAAATGGAATTATATTTTAATGTATTGTTAGTCTGTGTTAACTATTAAACTAGAAGTGGTAAAAATGTTAAATTGTTCATTAACCAGTAGGCCAGTAGGCCTGTTGCAGTGTTCCTCCATTCATATGTTCTTACAAAGAAGTACATGCAGTATAGTGCGATCTTTTATTGACAACGTTACGCTCACAGTGTTATTGATATATATATATATATATATATATATATATATATATATATATATATATATATATATATATATATATATATATATATATATATGCAATAAGATCACAGTAAACAGTTGATTTCAGAATATGCAAAACAACCACTGTGAAAGAATAGAGAAATTCCAAGCGCTTTCGTGACTACTCACATTATCAAGGAACTATGAAAGTAAAGCATCCAAGGAAGGTATATAAGGGGGTCTGGCCAACACCTCACTATCAGATCCCACCAGTTAAACACCTGACGCGCGCCGGCCCAACTGGACAGGTCCGTCGCACAACCCACCAACAAACTATTCTACCCAAGAAAATTTTTAAAATTATTATTTGTCCAGTGTATTATTAAATTCTTCCCAAATTCTATTAATTATAAATGGATCTAATTTATATAAACCAAAGGAAATATTCATATTATTGTCAAAACTGTTTTTTATGAAACAAGATTCAATTATATTCCTGTCGACCATGGACTTGCTTGATACTACTTTCTCAACTTTTTGAAAATCAATTGGATGGTTAAAATCTCTTACATGAATAAATAGAGCATTGGAATCTTGTCCAGTTCTAATGCTATATTTATGTTGTTTTAATCTTAGTTCGAGATTTTTACCAGTTTGACCGTAATAAACTTTATCACAAATTTTACAAGGAATCTTGTAGACACATCCATCAGCATTTTGGGGGGAATTCTTTATCGAAAGTTTTTTTTACTGTATCAAGATTTTTGAATACAACTTTAATATTAAAAGTCTTAAGAAGAGAAGGCATATCAACCAAGTTTTCATGGTAAGGGAGAACCAACAAATTTTTAGTTGAATAAGGCTGGTTGTCCCTTTTTGTATTGTAAAAAGTATTTCTAGCAACTTTAAAAGATATATCAATTACATTTCTTGGGTATTTTAAATCATTACCTCTTTCATAAATTTTGGATATTTCCTCATCTATGAACTCAGGACTACAAATTCGTAAAGCTCTCAAAAACACTGATGAGAAAACAGACAGTTTGACTCTATCTTGATGCGAAGAATATTAGTGTACATAGGAACAGTTATTTGTAGGTTTTCTGTAAATTTTAAATTTGAATTCATTATTACCCTTAATAATTAAAACAGCTAGAAAAGGCAATGAGTTATTTTCTTCAAACTCAACAGTAAAGTTTATAGAATGAGCTAAGCTATTTAGTTTTCCAAGGAAATGGTGTATATCTACATTTTTGGGCATAAGACACAAAATATCATCAACATACCTGAACCATTTAGCTCTATTAGGGAGGATTGTGTTAAGCAGCCTTGTTTCAAAAAATTCCATGTATAGGTTACTAAGAACAGGTGAAAGAGGATTTCCCATTGCCATACCAAACTTCTGAGTGTAAAACTTATCATTAAATACAAATTTTGCATCAACAATGCAAAGTTTAATAAGTTTAATGATAGTAGGAACTGGCAATGGTAAATCATAGTTAGCGAGTTCTTCAGATAAGAAACTTAATAAATCATCAACAGGAACTTTCGTAAACAAGGAAGTAACATCAAAACTAACCATGTTAAAATCGTTTAAGTTAGTCAAGGAGCTTAATTTATCAACTATGTCTATGTTGTTTTTAACATTAAAGTTAGAAATTTTGCCAACAATAGGGCTCAATAGGATCTGATAGTGAGGTGTTGGCCAGACCCCTTATATACCTTCCTTGGATGCTTTACTTTCATAGTTCCTTGATAATGTGAGTAGTCACGAAAGCGCTTGGAATTTCTCCATTCTTTCACAGTGGTTGTTTCTCATATATATATATATATATATATATATATATATATATATATATATATATATATATATATATATGCAATAAGATCACAGTAAACAGGTGATTTCAGAATATGCAAAACAACCACACTGAAAGAATAGAGAAATTCCAAGCGCTTTCGTGACTACTCACATTATCAAGGAACTATGATGTGAGTAGTCACGAAAGCGCTTGGAATTTCTCTATTCTTTCAGAGTAGTTGTCTTGCATATATATATATATATATATATATATATATATATATATATATATATATATATATATATATATATATATATATATATATATATATAAGTAGTGAAGTTTTTCTTCTTCTCTTTTTTAGTAAATGTCTACAGGAGAAGGGGTTACTAGCCCATTGCTCCCGGCATTTTAGTCGCCTCATACGACACGCATGGCTTACGGAGGAAAGATTCTTTTCCACTTCCCCATGGACAATAGAAGAAATAAAGAAGAACAAGAGCTATTTAGAAAAAGGAGAAAAACCTAGATGTATGTATATATATATGCATGTGCGTGTCTGTGAAGTGTGACCAAAGTGTAAGTAGGAGTAGCAAGATATCCCTGTTATCTAGCGTGTTTATGAGACAGAAAAAGAAACCAGCAATCCTACCATCATGCAAAACAGTTACAGGTTTCTGTTTCACAGTCATCTGGCAGGACGGTAGTACTTACCTGGGTGGTTGCTGTCTACCAACCTACTATGATGGTGAAAGTTTTTCTTTTTCGGGCCACCCTGCCTTGGTGGGAATCGGCCAGTGTGATAATAAAAATAAAATATATATATATATATATATATATATATATATATATATATATATATATATATATATATATATATATATATATATATATATATATATATATATATATATATATATATATATATATATATATATATATATATATATATATATATATATAGTGAACTTATTAAGAACAAAAGAATGAAGGAACACTGCAGCAATCCTACTGGCTCATACAAGGTAGATCCTTCACAGAACCAACCATTTCCAATAGATGACGTGAAGAGTCAAGTAAGAGATGATAAACCCGTCTTCTTGAGTAGTCTAATGGCAGGTTGGACGAATGGCCAGTATACATACTGCAGTGTTTCTCCATACTATGACCTGTTGCTATGTAGGATAACGATCAAGAGTTTCCTTGTAAAAGGTTCAGCTGTGTTGTAGAAGCCGTTGTTCTGGATAAAGTTTTTGATATGTTGATTACGGATGATTTCAGAATCCTGCGCTTTGATAACGAGTCTTGTGCTGTTGTAAATGATCATTGAGCCATGGGAGTTTCTTTGAAACATAAACGTTGTTCAAGTTGTCCATTCTGTTGACTTTTGGTGTTCCGAAATGCACGTGTGGAGGTCTCTTGATGTTTCTCCCACATACATCCGATTACATGGAATTAGGTGTTGGAGAGGATGCTGGATGTGCATTAAACACTAGAGTTGTAATAATGTTGCTAGAATTACCGACAATACATTAGGTAAAAGGACACATGTGCAACGATTGTTATGCTCTTGTGTTATTAAGACGTTAAGGTCGTAGAGTTGGTGAAGCTTAGGAAAGATCTCTTCCAGGAAAGACGATTCCTGAGAGCAACTTTTAGTTTGGTGTCGTGGTGCGAGTAGTAGTAGTAGTAGTAGTGGAAAAGGTAGTGTTGACTGGCATGTATACGGTAGAGGTCTCTCATAACTTCTTATATTGTTACCCACAGGTCCTTTACATTTTTCTTGCACCAATGAGTGTGGTTGTAGTTGACATATTTGACTTACAGAGAAAGAATTTTAACTCACTTCGCCACTGTGACAGATTGTGGGGACTATCACCGGTGTTCTCACTCTCACCATCCTACTTCCTTCTGATTAAGAACACTCGCAATCACCAGATTCCGTAAAAATGCTATAAATTTTTAATATAAATCGGTGTCGCATAACATCCAACACATCATCTGCTTGCCCGAAATGTTAAATATAAGAAATTGCTAAATATAAGAAATTGAAATTGCCATTATTATTTGTCACCACTGTCAGCCTCAGAGTTATTTCTGAGTTACCAGACCTTGCCACGTGTAGGTCAGTGTGTATTTTATGCTTTCCCATGTCCATGTGTCCAGGAGTCCATCTGTGTCCCCTCAGATATTCTCCCTTCCCCACTTCCCCAAGGTCTCCCGGGTCCATGTGTCCAGGAGTCCATCTGTGTCCCCTCAGATATTCTCCCTTCCCCACTTCCCCAAGGTCTCCCGGGTCCATGTGTCCAGGAGTCCATCTGTGTCCCCTTAGATATTCTCCCTTCCCACACTTCCCCTCAGCAACCAGCATCATATACTTTCCCGGGTCCATGTGTCCAGGAGTCCATCTGTGTCCCCTCAGATATTCTCCCTTCCCACACTTCCCCAAGGTCTACCTCAGCAACCAGCATCATATACTCTCCCGGGTCCATGTGTCCAGGAGTCCATCTGTGTCCCCTCAGATATTCTCCCTTCCACACTTCCCCAAGGTCTACCTCAGCAATCAGCATCATATACTCTCCCGGGTCCATGTGTCCAGGAGTAAATCTGTGTCCCCTCAGATATTCTCCCTTCCCCACTTCCCCAAGGTCTACCTCAGCAACCAGCATCACATACTCTCCAGGGTCCATGTGTCCAGGAGTCCATCTGTGTCCCCTCAGTTATTCTCCCTTCCCCACTTCCCCAAGGTCTGTTCCACAACCAGTATCCTTGTCTTTCCCAAATCCATGTGTCCATCTGTCCGCCTCCAGATATTCTCCCTTCCCACATTTCCATGTGTCCAGGAGATATTCTCAGATATTCTCCCTTCCACACTTCCCCAAGGTCTACCTCAGCAATCAGCATCATATACTCTCCTGGGCCCATGTGTCCAGGAGTCCATCTGTGTCCCCTCAGATATTCTCCCTTCCCCACTTCCCCAAGGTCTACCTCAGCAACCAGCATTATATACTCTCCCGGGTCCATGTGTCCAGGAGTCCATCTGTGTCCCCTCAGATATTCTCCCTTCCACACTTCCCCAAGGTCTACCTCAGCAACCAGCATTATATACTCTCCCGGGTCCATGTGTCCAGGAGTCCATCTGTGTCCCCTCAGATATTCTCCCTTCCCCACTTCCCCAAGGTCTACCTCAGCAACCAGCATCACATACTCTCCCGGGTCCATGTGTCCAGGAGTCCATGTGTGTCCCATCAGATATTCTCCCTTTCCCACTTCCCCAAGGTCTGCTCCACAACCAGTACCTTGTCTTTCCCAGGTCCATGTGTCCAGGAGTCCATCTGTCCGCCTCCAGATATTCTCCCTTCCCACATTTCCCCAAGGTCTGCTCCACAACCAGTATCCTTGACTTTTATAGGTCCATGTGTCCAGGAGTCCATCTGTCCGCCTCCAGATATTCTCCCTTCCCACACTTCCCCAAGGTCTGCTCCACAACCAGTATCCTTGTCTTTTCCAGGTCCATGTATCCAGGAGTCCATCTGTCCGCCTCCAGATATTCTCCCTTCCCACATTTCCCTAAGGTCTGCTCCACAACCAGTATCCTTGTCTTTTCCAGGTCCATGTGTCCAGGAGTCCATCTGTGTCTCCTCAGATATTCTCCCTTCCCCACTTCCCCAAGGTCTGCTCCACAACCATGTATCCTTGTCTCTCCTAGGTCCATGTGTCCAGGAGTCCATCTGTCCGCCTCCAGTTATTCTCCCTTCCCCACTTTCCCAAGGTCTGCTCCACAACCATGTATCCTTGTCTCTCCCAGGTCCATGTGTCCAGGAGTCCATCTGTCTGCCTCCAGATATTCTCCCTTCCCCACTTCCCCAAGGTCTGCTCCACAACCATGTATCCTTGTCTCTCCAAGGTCCATGTGTCCAGTAGTCCATCTGTCCGCCTCCAGATATTCTCCCTTCCCCACTTCCCCAAGGTCTGCCCCACAACCATGTATCCTTGTCTTTCTCAGGTCCATGTGTCCAGGAGTCCATCTGTCCGCCTCTTCCCACACTTCCCCAAGGTATCCTCGCCTTTCCCAGGTCCATGTGTCCAGGAATCCATCCGTGGGTTCCCGGATGTCTCCCCTTCCCCACTTCCTAAAGGTCTGTTTCACAACCAGTATCCTTCTCTTTCCTAGGTCCATGTGTCCAGGAGTCCATCTGTCCGCCTCCAGATATTCTCCCTTCCCCACTTCCCCAAGGTCTGCTCCACAACCATGTATCCTTGTCTCTCCAAGGTCCATGTGTCCAGGAGTCCATCTGTCCGCCTCCAGATATTCTCCCTTCCCCACTTCCCCAAGGTCTGCCCCACAACCATGTATCCTTGTCTTTCCCAGGTCCATGTCTCCAGGAGTCCATCTGTCCGCCTCTTTCCACACTTTTCTAAGGTATCCTCGCCTTTCCCAGGTCCATGCATCCAGGAATCCATCCGTGGGCCCCCTGATGTCTCCCCTTCCCCACTTCCCCAGGGTCTGTTCCACAACCAGTATCCTTCTCTTTCCCAGGTCCATTTGTTCAGGAGTCCATCTGTCCGCCTCCAGATATTCTCCCTTCCCACACTTCCCCAAGGTATCCTCGCCTTTCCCAGGTCCATGTGTCCAGGAATCCATCCGTGGGCCCCCGGATGTCTCCCCTTCCTCACTTCCCTTAGGTTTTCTTCTAATCTCAGCCTTCCCCAGGTTATGTATCCCGAAGTCAGCTCAGCCACCCCCAGTGATCTAGCTAGATGAGAACGAGACCTTGTCTAGCTGGCCGACGGCAGAGCCTGTCCAGGTGGGTGGAATTACAGGAGGGGACACACAGACAACTGCGTCCTGTAATTACACCCACCAAGACAGCCTAGACCGAAGGTCAGCTGGACGCAGCCAAGCTACCGTCCAGTTCGGCCACCCAGGTGAGGCTACTTAGGGAAAATCTGGGAGTTCTATTTATATTATATGATTTTTCTTCATTAAATATAAGATTTTTTTTACTTAATTAGCATTTTAAGTGTGTTTGTGAATGTTATATTGTGTATTTATGAGTGCTCGTGTGTTAGTATGTTTGTCCACCTCTACCAGAACTGTAATAAGAATTAAACTTCATATTTTTATTTGGTTATTTGGCTCGTGTATTTGTAAGTGGAGCAGTTACAAGCTCGTGAACACAGTGGAAATAAGCCATTTTGTCCGACTTTTTCTCGGTTATCCTGGGTAATTTACATATATGTTACTATGTATAATAATTTGTGTAACTGTATTTATGTATATAAACTAAGTTACACATACGCTTATTTCCACACTCATTTATGCATTTCCGGAAACGGAACATGCGGATTCACTATCTTTCATACGTGCAGAAAACAACTTACATGAGCACACACACACACACACACACACACACACACATATGTTTAAAACACTCATCGCCTCTTACACTGTCAATGTAGTCACAAATACACACACTCACATGTCCTCATATGTTACAAACAAAAGTGACAAGTCTTAGACACATTTTGGTAAGGTTAAGAAGACTCTCTCATGAATTATCTTAGGAAAGATAAAGTTTCGCTAGAAATCTTTATTTAAAAAATTAAGCAAGTTTTTCTCTATTCTAACATTTTCACTTCCCTAACCTCTTCAGGATTATAAGAAAAATTTACCATCACACTCATAAAACATAAACGTTATGGAATGAAAAAATCCAGCAGCCGGGGGGATATTCGCCCCCCCCCTGACAAGAAGACTTCCGGTGGTCGCTGCTGCACACTGGTCAGTACGTCTCTGTCTTACTCAGATATTATGTTATGTTGTCATGTTCTCTGTTGTGCGAATGTTAGTAAAATTATCAAATTATTGTGGTATTGTAATTTACAGCAATGTTTAATTGTTATCAAATATTATACCCTGAATGGCGTGACAATGTTATTTCTTTAATCTTTATGTTTATCCCCGTAAAGAATATTTAATGTTTAAGTGAAGTTTTCGTCGAAGCTGAACATCTTGCAGCTCACACATGTTACAAATAAACACCTTCCATTAATGAATAACTACTAACATTACTTTTCAGTTAAAAAAGTTAAAATAAAAATGTCCTGGTAAGGATATGGATGACCTGGTATGGAATATAGGGATGACCTGGTATGGAATATAGGGATGACCTGGTATGGAATATAGGGATGACCTGGTATGGGATATAGGGATGACTGGTATGGAATATAGGGATGACCTGGTATGGAATATAGGGATGACCTGGTATGGGATATATGGATGACCTGGTATGGAATATAGGGATGACCTGGTATGGAATATAGGGATGACCTGGTATGGAATATAGGGATGACCTGGTATGGGATATAGGGATGACTGGTATGGAATATAGGGATGACCTGGTATGGAATATAGGGATGACCTGGTATGGGATATATGGATGACCTGGTATGGAATATAGGGATGACCTGGTATGGAATATAGGGATGACCTGGTATGGAATATAGGGATGACCTGGTATGGGATATAGGGATGACTGGTATGGAATATAGGGATGACCTGGTATGGAATATAGGGATGACCTGGTATGGGATATATGGATGACCTGGTATGGAATATAGGGATGACCTGGTATGGAATATAGGGATGACCTGGTATGGAATATAGGGATGACCTGGTATGGGATATAGGGATGACCTGGTATGGAATATAGGGATGACCTGGTATGGAATATAGGGATGACCTGGTATGGGATATATGGATGACCTGGTATGGAATATAGGGATGACCTGGTATGGAATATAGGGATGACCTGGTATGGGATATAGGGATGACCTGGTATGGAATATAGGGATGACCTGGTATGGAATATAGGGATGACCTGGTATGGGATATAGGGATGACCTGGTATGGAATATAGGGATGACCTGGTATGGAATATAGGGATGACCTGGTATGGGATATATGGATGACCTGGTATGGAATATAGGGATGACCTGGTATGGGATATATGGATGACCTGGTATGGAATATAGGGATGACCTGGTATGGGATATAGGGATGACCTGGTATGGAATATAGGGATGACCTGGTATGGAATATAGGGATGACCTGGTATGGGATATATGGATGACCTGGTATGGAATATAGGGATGACCTGGTATGGAATATAGGGATGACCTGGTATGGGATATAGGGATGACCTGGTATGGAATATAGGGATGACCTGGTATGGGATATAGGGATGACCTGGTATGGGATATAGGGATGACCTGGTATGGAATATAGGGATGACCTGGTATGGAATATAGGGATGACCTGGTATGGGATATAGGGATGACCTGGTATGGAATATAGGGATGACCTGGTATGGGATATAGGGATGACCTGGTATGGGATATAGGGATGACCTGGTATGGAATATAGGGATGACCTGGTATGGGATATAGGGATGACCTGGTATGGGATATAGGGATGACCTGGTATGGAATATAGGGATGACCTGGTATGGGATATAGGGATGACCTGGTATGGGATATATGGATGACCTGGTATGGAATATAGGGATGACCTGGTATGGGATATATGGATGACCTGGTATGGAATATAGGGATGACCTGGTATGGGATATAGGGATGACCTGGTATGGAATATAGGGATGACCTGGTATGGAATATAGGGATGACCTGGTATGGGATATATGGATGACCTGGTATGGAATATAGGGATGACCTGGTATGGAATATAGGGATGACCTGGTATGGGATATAGGGATGACCTGGTATGGAATATAGGGATGACCTGGTATGGGATATAGGGATGACCTGGTATGGGATATAGGGATGACCTGGTATGGAATATAGGGATGACCTGGTATGGGATATATGGATGACCTGGTATGGAATATAGGGATGACCTGGTATGGGATATAGGGATGACCTGGTATGGAATATAGGGATGACCTGGTATGGGATATAGGGATGACCTGGTATGGGATATAGGGATGACCTGGTATGGGATATAGGGATGACCTGGTATGGGATATATGGATGACCTGGTATGGAATATAGGGATGACCTGGTATGGGATATAGGGATGACCTGGTATGGAATATAGGGATGACCTGGTATGGGATATAGGGATGACCTGGTATGGGATATATGGATGACCTGGTATGGGATATAGGGATGACCTGGTATGGGATATAGGGATGACCTGGTATGGGATATAAGGATGACCTGGTATGGGATATAGGGATGACCTGGTATGGGATATAGGGATGACCTGGTATGGGATATATGGATGACCTGGTATGGGATATATGGATGACCTGGTATGGGATATAGGGATGACCTGGTATGGGATATAGGGATGACCTGGTATGGGGTATAGGGATGACCTGGTATGGGATATAGGGATGACCTGGTATGGGATATATGGATGACCTGGTATGGGATATAGGGATGACCTGGTATGGGATATATGGATGACCTGGTATGGGATATATGGATGACCTGGTATGGGATATAGGGATGACCTGGTATGGGATATAGGGATGACCTGGTATGGGATATATGGATGACCTGGTATGGGATATATGGATGACCTGGTATGGGATATAGGGATGACCTGGTATGGGATATAGGGATGACCTGGTATGGGATATAGGGATGACCTGGTATGGGATATATGGATGACCTGGTATGGGATATAGGGATGACCTGGTATGGGATATATGGATGACCTGGTATGGGATATAGGGATGACCTGGTATGGGATATATGGATGACCTGGTATGGGATATATGGATGACCTGGTATGGGATATAGGGATGACCTGGTATGGGATATATGGATGACCTGGTATGGGATATATGGATGACCTGGTATGGGATATAGGGATGACCTGGTATGGGATATATGGATGACCTGGTATGGGATATAGGGATGACCTGGTATGGGATATAGGGATGACCTGGTATGGGATATATGGATGACCTGGTATGGGATATAGGGATGACCTGGTATGGGATATATGGATGACCTGGTATGGGATATATGGATGACCTGGTATGGGATATAGGGATGACCTGGTATGGGATATAGGGATGACCTGGTATGGGATATATGGATGACCTGGTATGGGATATAGGGATGACCTGGTATGGGATATAGGGATGACCTGGTATGGGATATATGGATGACCTGGTATGGGATATATGGATGACCTGGTATGGATATGGATGACCTGGTATGGGATATAGGGATGACCTGGTATGGGATATAGGGATGACCTGGTATAGGATATATGGATGACCTCCTATGGGATATACGATGTAGGTCACAACAAACTCAAGACACAACACAATGGAGCATTACAGAACAAGTCAGGTAACACACATGAGCTGACCAACACAATTAGTCACAAAACTGTTTTCCTATCATAATTTAATCTCGTTTATGTACATTGTGGCAAAGAAAGAAACTATAACTCACCATTAACTCAAAATTTCAACTCATCTTCAACCATTAATCTTCACACCAAATCAACAAGTGTATTACCACAACTCACTATAAACCATTCGTACTCTCAACTCACTATAAACCATCCATCACCATAATTCTCCATCAACCGTCCATTGCCTCAACTCATCAACCATCAGTCGCCACAACTCACTATCAATCATCCATCACCTCAACTCACTATGAACCATACATCACCAGAGTTCACTATAAACTATCCATCATCAAAAACTTACTATCAACTATCCATAACCACAACTCACCATCACCTCAACTCACTATATACCATCCATCCACAACTCGCCATCAACCATCCATACAACTCACCCCAACCATTCACCACCACAGCTCCATCACCAACCATCCACGTTATGTGAAGTAGTACTCACATGGGTCTATGCAGGTGTGAATAATATTTAGCGTTTTATGTGAACGTTCTATGAGTGTTCTATTCCAGATCAAAGTGTTCAGTACATATTCTGTTTCTGATCAACTTGTTCATTAAATATTCTGACCCACATCAACTTGCTCAATACATGTTCTTTACCAGATTGACATTGTATGTGAATATAAAGTCAAAAAAAAATTTCCAACCAGCTTGAATTTCTGAAGAAAAACTTATCTAGAATTATTTACTGGCTTAAGAAGATTTTGTCTTGCTCAAGTAATTTCTTGTTTAACACAAATTTACTACATTGTTACTCATAGGTCTCTAGATCTTCCTTGTATGGCTACTCATAAGTCTTTCACATTTTTCTTGCACTACCGAGTGAGTTTATTTTGTCTTATCCTGAGTTTAAACCTACATTACATAACTGTTCCTCAAGCAGAGTAGCTGTGGTCAACTTGTAGTTGTTTTCTAACACATACGTGACTTACAGGGAAAGAATTCTAACCTGCTTCGCCATGTCAAGTGAACAGGAAACAATACAAAAATTAACAATGATTATAAGCACAATGTGCTGAACTTCGAGAGCTTATCAGATTTTTTGGAATATTATGTGCACATAATTTCAGCTAACCCTCAACCATCCATGTTTTTTGGTGGTACATATAATTGTTAATATTAATTAACCGGGAAGAGGAAGAGAAAAGAAGAGAGGAACTTCACCGGGCGATTCACCTCCTTCAGTCACTTAGCCAGATTGTGGAGACGATCGCCAGTTTTCTCACTTTCACCAGGTCGAGACTACTGTTTATTTTTTTTTTTTGCTCTGTTATATACGAGATTAAAATTATGTGGAGTTATAACAAAAAGTTTTGTGAGTTTGATGAAAATCTTGACTATTTACAATTGGAGAGCCACCATATTCCTTGCAGGAATTTATCAATTTGAAATAACCAAATACACTCAGCGAGAGAGAGAGAGAGAGAGAGAGAGAGAGAGAGAGAGAGAGAGAGAGAGAGAGAGAGAGAGAGAGAGAGAGAGGATGGTGAAAAAGATTAAAAACAAAAAAATCATGGTATTCATGTGGTATTCAAAATTTAATTATTTGCGACCACTGTCAACCTCAGAGTTACCTAACCCTGCGACGTGGAGGCCAGAGGTTCGTCTTTAAGGTCCGCCTATCCTCTTGATGCTTTCCCAAAGTCCATGTGTCCAAAAGCCCATCTGTGTCCCCTCAGATATTCTCCCTTCCCCACTTCCCAAGGGTTTGTTCCACAACCAGTATTCTTGTCTTTCCCAGGTCCATGTGTCCAGGAGTCCATCTGTCCGCCTCCAGATATTCTCCCTTCCTACACTTCCCCAAGGTCTGCTTCACAACCAAGTATCCTTGTCTTTCCCAGGTCCATGTGTCCAGGAGTCCATCTGTGTCCCCTCAGATATTCTCCCTTCCCCACTTCCCCAGGGTCTGTTCCACAACCAGTATCCTTGCCTTTCCCAGGTCCATGTGTCCAGGAGTCCATCTGTGTCCCCTCAGATATTCTCCCTTCCCACACTTCCCCCAAGGTCTGCTCCACAACCAGTATCCTTGTCTTTCCCAGGTCCATGTGTCCAGGAGTCCACCTGTCCGCCTCCAGATATTCTCCCTTCACTTCCCCAAGGTCTGCTCCACAACCAGTATCCTTGTCTTTCCCAGGTTCATGTGTCCAGGAGTCCATCTGTGTCCCCTCAGATATTCTCTCTTCCCCACTTCCCCAGGGTCTGTTCCACAAACAGTATCCTTGCCTTTCCCAGGTCTATGTGTCCAGGAGTCCATCTGTCCGCCTCCAGATACTCTCCCTTCCCACACTTCCCCAAGGTCTGCTCCACAACCAGTATCCTTCTCTTTCCCAGGTCCATTTGTTCAGGAGTCCATCTGTCCGCCTCCAGATATTCTCCCTTCCCACACTTCCCCAAGGTATCCTCGCCTTTCCCAGGTCGATGTGTCCAGGAATCCATCCGTGGGCCCCCGGATGTCTCCCCTTCCTCACTTCCCTTAGATTTTCTTCCAATCTCAGCCTTCCCCAGGTTATGTATCCCGAAGTCAGCTCAGCCACCCCCAGTGATCTAGCTAGATGAGAACGAGACCTTGTCTAGCTGGCCGACGGCAGAGCCTGGCCAGGTGGGTGGAATTACAGGAGGGGACACACAGACAACTGCGTCCTGTAATTACACCCACCAAGACAGCCTAGACCGAAGGTCAGCTGGACGCAGCCAAGCTGCCGTCCAGTTCGGCCACCCAGGTGAGGCTACTTAGGGAAAATCTGGGAGTTCTATTTATATTATACAATTCATCTACAGTAAATATATTGTTTTTACTTAATTAGCAGTTTAAGTGTGTTTGTGAATGTTTTAATTTTTATTATGAGTGTTCGTGTGTCAATCTGTTTGTCTCCTCGAGAACTGTAATAAATGTTGAACTTTATTTGGTTGTTTGTGTTATGTATTTGCAAGAAGTTCAGCGGGTTACAAGCGGACAGTGAAAACAAATCACTTTGTCTAACTTTTTTGGGTTATCCTGGGTTATTTACACGATGTTAGTATATATGATAATTTGTGTACTTGTATTTATGTGCACCTGTACCTAAATAAACTTACACACACTCACACTTATTTTCACACTCATTTACAATCTGCGGATTCACCATCATTCTTATTCATACACGCACAAAATTACGCACACGAGCACACACACACACACACACACACGCACATATGTATACAACACTCATCGCCTCTTTCACTAATATGCATGTAAACAAAAATACACATACACACATACGTCCTTCAGTGCCACACACCTGTTATGGGATAAAAATAAAAACTAGAAGCCGTTGATATTCGATCAACTGGGAAAAAGAATTTCGGTGGACGCTGCTGCACACTGGTCAGTACGTCTCTGTCTTGCTAAGCTTCTGCATTATACTGTCATGTATTGTGATGTGTAAATGTTAGCGAATATTATAAAATTAATGTTGTCTTGTAATGTGCTGAGATGTTTAAATGTTAGCATGCATTATACCTTGAATGGTGTGGCACACAATGTTATTTCTTCAATCTTAATGTTTATATTATAAATAATATTTAACTTTAATATTTAGGTGGTGTATACATTGTAACTAAACATCGTGTTGTTTATAGCAGTTAAAAGTAGTAAACTTCCATTTATGAATAACTGATAACAGAGTTATTTTACAGAGACTTCATTCTTACGTTGCAGAAGAAGCAGTGCAAACAGTAACAAAAAATAAAAAGAATCTAAGAATATTTCTTGATAAACAGAGCATCTCAGAAGTGACAGGAACTACAGGAGAAAGTTGAGAGCACAACAACTATCATAAAGAATTAGACACGTGTACAGCATCTGAGTATCTTCAATTTGTAGACGTTTCGCCAGTGGCTTTATTCACATAATAGAATTAGATAATGCTAAGACCAACAAATTAAAGATACCCAGATGTAGCACACGAGTCTTATTCTTGGTGTTGGTATTGATACCATTGATATGCAATTATTATAAAGTTTAACAACATTTATTATAATAATAATAACCAGCAACGCAAAACATAAACTTTAGAATGAATAATTACAATTAGCTATTATTATATAAACTGTTCGAAATAATATAATAAGCAAAGACGATTAAGTTTAGCCAAAAAACAAAAGTGTAATAATTCTCTGTAAAATGTTGCATAAGTTTCTCAATTCTTCAATATGTCGGTTTTCAAAACCATTCATCACGTCTGTCAGACACTGCAACAATTGTTGGAAGGTTTGGAATAAGTGACAGTAAGATGTGTAGGGTGGGGAGAGAACCTTCCCGTATACTATCTTTCCCCTCATCTCTCTAGAACAGTGGTTCCCAAACCTTGGCTCCCAGACCACATCTCAAGCAGCCCTCCCCATACACACATACCAACACACGTCTCGCTTGGTATTAGGGTTACTCCAAATTTAAAACCACAACTAATCTAACACTATACGCAGGCGTATTTATTTCACAAATAAAAATTAACATAGTAAACTAATTTAACCATATGAAAGGGTAAATTTATATCTCATCTGTAACTACATTGTCTTCACAATTTTATTGAGATGGATGTGCTTGGTGCGGGAACATCAACTTCTCAACATCAATCTTGAAGGTACTAAAACGAAGTCTTAGATCCCAGCTACTGTATTGAAGCTTCGCTCTACTAAACACACCAGGTACAGCTTTTTTCAGGAAACTGATAAAACCACTTAAGTGTAGCAGTGGAAAAGATAGCGTTGATTGGTAGGTATGCGGTAGACTTTGAATCATAGGTCCCTTATAACTTCATAGGTCTCTAAATTGTTACTCATAGGTCCCTCACAACTTCCTAAATGGTTACTCGTAGGTACTTTACATTTTTCTTGCACCATCGAGTTGGTTAGTTTTGTTTTTATGTCCCCTAATCAGAGCTGCTGAAAATATGTCTTGGATGAAGATAATAGTGTTATCTTAGGTCCACTGCCTCTTGTCAACCTGTGGTTACCATGTAATTGTCTTCTAAGACATACTTGACTTACAGAGAAAGAATTTTAACCCACTTCGCCATGGGAAGTTTAACAATAGGAAAATTTACAATATTGATAAACACAGAGGAAAGCATATATTTATTTACACCGAACTTCGAATGTTTATAAAATTTACTTGTTATCTTACATACACATTGGGACGGAAAGAAGAGACCAGCAATTCATTAACTGTGGAAAAAGACACTTATGTACAGTTCAGGACATTTATTAAAGGAAACGTTTCGCCACGAGTGGCTTCTTCAGTCCTAATACAGAGAAAACTAAGAAAACATTTATATATATAGTGGCAGAAGTCAGGTGAGGTGACGCGTGGGTAGAGGTGGTAGTAGTAGTAGTAGTAGTAATGGAACTAAGGAGGTGAGGCTACTACTACTACCACCTCTACCCACGCGTCACCTCACCTGACTCCTGCCACTATATATATAAATGTTTTCTTAGTTTTCTCTGTATTAGGACTGAAGAAGCCACTCGTGGCGAAACGTTTCCTTTAATAAATGTCCTGAACTGTACATAAGTGTCTTTTTCCACATCTTGTCGTTATCACCATACCATTTCCTAATTCATTAACTATCCATCAAAACCGGGCGAGACACCTCCCACGTAGTGACTAAACATTGAGAACTGTAGCCAGATTGTGGGGACGATCGCTGCTGTTCTCACTCTCACCAGGTCAACACTACACTCTCTTCATTTCTTTTTGCTGTTTTTTTTTTGTCCTGGTATTAAAACTAAAACTCACCGAAATCATCCTACTTCCTGTAGCTATAACAAGAGGTTTGTGAGTTTGGTGACGATCTCGACTATTTACAATTAGAAAAGCTCCCTGTCAAAATGTTCATCCTTGTAGGAATATCTCAATTTGAAATGAGATGACCTTCAACCGAATACATAGACAGCATGCCCATGCATGACAGATACTGGGTGGGGGAGAGATGAGCGAGATCTTTCTGGTATTCAAACTTTGCCTCAGCTCTCGAGATTGAAGTAATGGTAGCTGGAACGATGTTATAACTCAGCTGTTTACTTTAAGAACACTTGAAAACATCTGAGCTGATGCAGATTCCGTAAAATGATAACCGTTCATTTGTAAAAAAAATTTTTATATGGTAGTATAAGCAAGTTTTTAATGCAAATCAATGTCGTATAATTTATGAGGTATCATGTGCGAACGAGATCATCCAACACATCTGTTATCGACAAAAAATAAATGTAGTAAGTTTATTAAGATCTGCTTGTCCGAAATGTTAAACAATCATATACTAGTTGTGCTCTTGATAAGAAATTGAAATTGTCATTTAACTATCGGCGACCACTGTTAAGCTCAGAGTTACCAGACCCTGCCACGTGGAAGTCACTGGTTCGTCTTTAAAGCCATAGAAACAGACAGGATATCATAATGCTCTAAGCAATACTACTTTCACAGCCAAAAAAACGGTTATAACTATGATCATAATTTTTGAAGGGATGTACCGGTAAGCCAACGGAAGGCCTCGGTCAGATGACCAAAATCTCCAACGGCGGGTCATCATATGACTAAGACCCGCGTCAGGAAACACTTGTCCCGTTTCCTGACGAACCTTACCTAGCCTAACCTGTTGTCACAAGTATACAGCAAGACACTTTAGAGAGGAAGCCTACAAGACATCAGAAAACTGTGCTAAATGAATGAAAGGCATTATACATAACCCTTGAATTAGAAATGAAACTGAGTTGACGAATTAGTGTGTTTTTAGTTGTCAATAACGGAAGCGAAAGTAAGCATCCGATCAACGTCTCTAACTTGCATACCGTAAAATATGATGGAAAAGATCTTAACTGAAGATTAGTAAAACATCCGAGGAAAGTTAATACCATCATAGAACACTTGTAATACTTGTAGATGGCAAATACTGCTTTAATGAGATAATAAATCTCAAGATAAATTCGCAGATATAAGATAGAGAAGGGCGGGTGAACTGCACATTCCAGGATGCAGGCAATCCTGTGACACTGTATTTCTCATTAGAATAATTAACAGCTCTTTAAGTAAGTGGACACTGCACTTATGATTAAATCAATTAACAAAATCTTTAAAGAAAGCGGACACTGTACCTATCATTAGACTAATTAACATGAGTTTTAAAGTAAGTGGAGAGAGGCAGTACGAGGCTTCAATGAACGAGATCGTACCCGAGGAACAAAAAAGAGAATAAATAAGAGACTACAGCAGGGTTTAGGAGAGCTACGAGTGGAGTCCCATGGGAAAGAGGATACATTCGTTTATGTCAGTGTGTGCGCAGACGACACGATGCTGATGAGGGTACGACCTGTGAACGACTTCGGAAGACTGCAGACAGCAGTGACGGTGATAGATGCAACGGTGAGGATGGTGGTAGAACTGTAAACGTGACAGTAACGCTGAAAGCGAAGGTGAGGGTAGAGGTCTCAGCAGGAAGTGAGGGTGGATGTGTCAGCAGGGAGTGAGGGGTGACGTTGGAGACGTCAGCAGGGAGTGACACTAATAGAGGTAGTATTGGAGGCGACGCTCCGGGTTGTCACTAGCGGGAGACTATAATAAGCTTCATTATTCTCACGCCATAAAGACTGTGACAAACATTCTTGTTATGTGTAGTATGTCAGCTCTCAACCAGACCCTCCCTGAGAGAGAGAGAGAGAGAGAGAGAGAGAGAGAGAGAGAGAGAGAAAGAGGGTTATGTCACTGTATTAAGGAGACGGATAAAAAGTAGTATACATATATTGGTAAGACGTGAGGTGTAGAGATGGGCCAATTATGACACCTTAGTACTGTTGCTCAGCTAAATGGAAACACTAAAGTTTAAAATTAGGTTGGCCAGTAAACAGACTTCAGCGTCATATCTGGTGAAAATAAGTTTGGCCAATGTTTGTGAAACTTGGAATGAACCCGATTTCTGTGTAGAGTTTATCGTTGCAATACGAGAGGATTCCAAGCCCAGTTGGTTCCGTCTGGACAAGGTCATGTTGGAGGTATCATTACAATACTGGTCCTGTGATGATACAATACTGCGCCTCATCCTGTTTTTACTGTTCTTCCAGAATGAGGGACTGATTATCTCATCTGCCCGTGTCTTCTGTGTTTAGTTCTACAAGGCTGACATACAGAGTGCCTCATTTACAATCTTCAATTTCAATACTTTCAAATTACGTCTGTATTGAACTGATAAAGCCTCTGTTTGGTGAAACGTATTCAAATAAAGATGTTTCGGAAGTGTTCCTGTATAGTATAGCAACACATGCCCAACCCTATGATGGCTACAGAAGATGAGCAGCTGACAAGCTCCTCAACGACCACATCCTGGATTATGCACAAATAACCCGCGCATAGGAGAGAGAAGCTATGACTATGTTTCAGTCCGACCTGGACTGAAACGTCACACTGACACACGAAGGTGAGGGAGACAGTATATATAGGAAAGGGGGACAAGGACGGGACAAAGAGGAAGAAAGAAGTGGAGATGTGATGGTAGAGGCAATGCTAGTAGTGGTAGTAGTAAGGCAAGTAGTGGTAGTGGCACAAGGGACAGAAAGGGGAGTATGTAACCGAAGGGCAACAAGAAACCAACACGTGGGAGTAAAAATACGTATTGCAGTACATGTCTTTATTTCTTTGCGCTTTTTATAGACTAGATAAAGGTAAATCATGAGCGAAGCGTCCACTAAAATAGTCTTGCTCTGCATTGCTTACCTGTGTACCAGTATGTGGCCAAGCCTTCCTTGGTTAACTCTCGCTGCCGTGAGCTAGCTAACGCCAAGTATATGACTTCTCAAAGGTAAAAATAGCTTCTCTCCAAAAATAAGCCTGTTGGCGAATGAGGTGCAACGCTAAGTCATCTTGCTGGAGCACTTACACCGAAAAAAAATATTATTAGGAACAGTGAGTTCCTAATAAATAAGAAATATGTGTAACTCTTATGTATCTCTATTGCTGATATGTTTCGCCTTCACAATAGGCTTCTTCCGTCGTATACAATCTAGTGGAGACAGTAGAAATGAAGGAGAGGTAATTTTGAGGTGATCAGTCCCTCAGCATTGATAGGAGGCGGTCAGGTCTTTAATTTAAAGCAGCGGCATGAAACTAGACCTTGTATAAGGAACAAAAGTAAGATGTAGCAGCCGGAGATAACGTCACAGGTGAGATACCATGGTGTTGTTGCATTAGACAAGTATTATAGTAGTATAATAATAGTGTGCAATACTGACTGCTTGATAAGACACCTCACTGACCTTTGACGTCCTCTGTGGCTGTTACACCTTACTTCTGCCCCAGTATGTAAGGTCTGGCTACATACCTCTGCTTTAGACTGAGAAATGAACCCATTCCATCAAGGCTGAGGGACTGATCACCTCAAAATTACCTTTTCACTTGTACTGTTTGATAGCCAACACCAGCTGGTATATCAGCTTATTAACCAGTGAATAATAGTCACTCAAGTGACGCCAGGCCCTATGACAATCTGTTGGTGGTTCTCAGAGTTCTTGTTCCACCAAGGAATTGGCAGAAAGTACCCCAAGCCGCATAACCGAGGAATGCTAGCTTCTGCTACCTCAAGGACAACACTAGCCTCATGTCCCTCATGAAAATCACCAAGGTCGCTAAACATCCATGACCGAGGCTCGAAGACTCGCAAGTCCATTGGACTCCAGGAAGAGAGCGGTAATGATTGCTACCATTTAAGATAGGGCGAATAATCGTCTGAAGTCCAGAAAAGCAGAACTAGACTCTCAGAGAGTTTTATGTGCAAGAAGGTGTTCTTAATAGAATATAATAGGTTAGAGACCCATCATTTGGGATGTTAACATCCAAAGGAGTAAGCAAGGATTCCAAAAGAACACTCCTTCTATCCAGCACGGTGCAATTCACATTCCGTGGTGGGCGTTAAAGTCACTCAAGAGGAAGAATGAGTTGTATATCTCACAGATTATTAGGTCAGCAAGATCAAGGCGGCCTGAAACCAAATCTGGAGGAAGGTATAACGAACACATCATCAAGGTCTCCTGCAATTTTATGTGGATCGTCACAGTCTGCAAAGAGGAACTCAGAGGAATTGCATTCCGACAGATGGTAGCACGGACTAAGATACCTACACTCTCCTTGGCAACTGCGCCAGGAAGGGGTGCAGAAGCATAATAAAAAGTCAGCCTGGAACCTAGGGACAACTCAGAAAGAGAACAAGAATGGCTTCAATGCCCAACAGTTTCGCTGCATGAGAGAATGCACAGAGACAAAGCATGGCTAGTAAGCCATCTTAATGGTAACATTCATACCTACTTGGAGTCTACCTGGAGGGTATTCCAGGGATCAACGCCCCCGCGGCCCGGTCCACGACAATGCCTCCCGATGGATCAGGGCCTGATCAATCAATTTGTTACTGCTGGCCGCACGTAGTCCAACGTACGAACCACAGCCCGGCTGATCTGGCGCCGACTTGAAGTAACTGTCCAGCTCCCTCTTGAAGGCAGCCAGGGGCCTATTGGTAATTCCCCTTATGCATGGTGGGAGGCTGTTGAACAGTCTTGGGCCCTGAACATTTATGGTGTTCTCTCTTAGTGTACCAATGGCGTCCCTACTTTTCATTGGAGGTATTTTGCACCCCCTGCCCAGTCTTTTACTTTCGTAGGGAGTGATTTCTGTGCGCAGATCCGGGACCATTCCTTCTAGGAATTTCCAAGTGTAGATTATGATATCTCTCGCCTGCGTTCCAGCAAGTACAAGTCAGGTGCTTCCAGGAGACGCTCCCAACAGAGTTGGCCTGCTTTATCTCTGCAGCATGTCCTTTGGCCACAGATGTAGCTTGGAAGTTGGAGCATCTGGCACAGGTAAAGGTGGAGGTAAAGAACCTGCGTTTCCGAGTGTGCTTTGAGTCCTTTGAATCACCATTTCCAGATTACGTAGAAGTAGCCTTGGCTGTGGTGCCTAACCAGGCCCCAGAGGGTAGAAGCACCGGATGTGAGTCGTCAGGTGTTGCTGAAAGCATCTGAATCCGGCTTCCATGAAAAGGTGCCCTGAGGAGCCAGTTCTAACAGTAGGAGGCAGTGGAAGCCCATTCTCAGGGGTAGGGGAGGGTGACCTTCGTAGGAGACATGATGCTCTTCCCTATCACCCAGTACTTCCACCAGACCCTCCCTGGTAGATGCACTATTACGGAGTACTGTATTAAAAAAAATTATATAAAATAACGCTCCATAAATAATGTCATATTCCATGTAGTATACTGAAAGTGGACGTGTATTATTCCCTGAAAGCGGACGTGTTTTACTCCTGTCAGTCAGTAAGTTACGCACAGCAGAGGAAGCAAGGTGCAGCGGTGTCACTATGTGGTGTTGGGTAGGTTTTTTTTAGTGTATACTATTTTATTTCTTTTGGTGCTCTCATTTATTTGTAAAGTCCTAGTGTGTGCAAGTGCCTGCGTTTTGTAGATCATTTAATATTTTAACTGTAGGCTAAGTAGCCGGCAGGAAGAAGGAGGGGTGTCATAAAGTCTCCCTGTTTATAAATATATATAAAATTTTGTATCACTAGTAGCAGTGTGCTAGTGAGCTAATATGAACTAGACTGTGGTGGCTTTTGGGAGTAGATTATAAGTTGTATGTAAGTTACTTATTATTATATTATATATTTTTTTGCATAGGTGAATTTTTGTGTCCTTTCTTATACAACATTAATTATTTGCACTCATGCTTCATGGAAATATAAACACATATGCAGTATAATGTGATCCTTTATTGACTACGTTTCGCCCACACAGTGGGCTTTTTCAAGTCACAAACACATCTACCTGGGGTGGAAGGGACGCGAGTATTTATAGTCAGGTTCAGAATGCTGAGGTCAGGTGGAGAATGCTGCATCTGATGATGTACCGAGTGGGGTTATAGAGTCTAAAATCTTGGGTAGCTTGGAAACTTATCCAATCTCCTTTCCAAGCTACCCAAGATTTTAGACTCTATAACCCCACTCGGTACATCATCAGATGCAGCATTCTCCACCTGACCTCAGCATTCTGAACCTGACTATAAATACTCACGTACCTTCCACCCCAGGTAGATCTGTTTGTGACTTGAAAAAGCCCACTGTGTGGGCGAAACGTAGTCAATAAAGGATCACATTATACTGCATATGTGTTTATATTTCCATTGTGTCGGTATTTTACACCATTTATTTCCACTCATGCTTCATAATTTGTATGAGTACATGCTGGCCCTAGAGTTGCTGTTTTTTTAAGTGTGATTTAAATGCCCCTAGACAGCAGATTGAGCAGCCATTTAGGAGCCAGGACCTTTTTATTTAAGTTACCACATAAAAGTCGTAACTTGCACTCACAATGCTATCCCCCTCTTAGGAAAACCCCCACCAAAAGTAATAGTGGCAATGATATATAATCCGCAAACAAATAATAACAGGACAATGATTCACATTGACAACAGTGGTTAAGAGTGCTAGAAAAAACACTGATGAACTCCTAATACTTAGAGACTTCAACCACAAGGTTGAAAAACTGGTTCCAAACTCCAATGGAGGACTGGAAACATGAGAAGCAAAGCTTACAGAAACAAATGAAGGAAAAACAAGAGTGAGGGGAGAAGATCCAGCTTCACTGGATCTGGTTTACAAACAAAATGGATATGACAGCAGAAATTAACTACGGGGGGATCACCATTGATTATGTGGTACTAAATTTTGAGTACCAGGTGGAAAGGAGAGTGGAGAAAGAAAGTGAGGAAGCAACAGAAAATGGAACTACAGAAGAGGAGACTACGATGACAAGAGACTTTTTCTGGGTGAAGAAGAATGGGAAACAGAAATGGAAGGCAGAACTGTACAACATATGATGGCAGTAACATAGTCAAAGTTTCATGGGGCCAATAAGAGAGTCATATCAAGCATAAATAAAACAAAAAGAAAAACCGAGTCCATGGTTTAATCAGGAAGGCAGAGAGCTTTAAGAAAAGAAGAAGAGAGCTTCAAAAAATATAGAGAAAATCAAAATGAAGAAAATCGAGAGAAAAGCAGGAGAGCTTGAAACGAATATACAAGAATGAGAAGAAAAGATGAAAAGGGTTAGAAAATGATACAGCATCAGAGGACAAACTTGAACCAAAGTAACTCCACAGCCACGTTAAAAAAAATTATTGTGAAGGAAAAAAGAGATAAGACTGAGGAAGGAGAGAGCGATGCTGATGGAGAATGGCAGAGAAGTGTGAAAAATACTCAGCCAAAAATTCAAAGAAACCTTCACAGAAGAAAGTGGAGAACTGTAGTCAGAAAAGACCAACAAATACTGGAGAATATCAAGACACCGTAAGAAGAAATTACAAGAGCTGGATGTAACAAAAGCAATGAAACCAGATAATATGTCTCCACGAGTGCTGGGATAATGGGTAAAATAACTATGTGATCCAATAGTAAAGACATTCAACAAATCCCTCCATTAAGGACAACTGTCAGAAAATTAAAAAAGGGCAAATATGGCCCCTATTTATATATATATATATATATATATATATATATATATATATATATATATATATATATATATATATATATATAAAAGGGAACAGACAAAAGGTCCTCAAATACAGGCCGGTATCTTCAGCATGCATATTGTCTGGAAAAGATAGTAAGGAAAAGGATATTGGGACTATTAGAGAGAAGATACTTTACAGAAAAGCAGCAGGGATTTAGGAATGAAATGTCCTTTCTTACGTATGTGCAGGAATTCTACGACAGAGTCGCAGAGATAAAGCAAGAAACACAGCGTTCAGTGTATTCCATTTCCTTGGACTGCAGAAGAGCATTCGATACAGTAAAATACCAAACATTAGTCCAGAAATCAGAAGAATGAGCAGGGTTAAAAAACCAGAGTGCACCAGAGAGCCAAGGAGCACCTAAATGACAAAAGACAGAGTAACAGTAAGTAATGAGAGATCTGCAAGAATTACCGTAACTTTAAGACCACTACTGTTCCTAACGTACGTGAATGACCTACCAGAGGGTGTTGGTCCTATGTGTCACTGTTTGTTAACGATGCAAAACTAAATAAGAAGAATAAGAACAAGAGAGGGCATTAAATTCCAGAAAGGCCTCACAGATTTCATACGTGGTCAAACAAATTGCTTTATGAGGTCAATTCAGATAAATGCAAGGCCATGTGTTTCAGAGAGAGAGCAGACCGGACACAGATTACAGCATGGGCGGAGTAAAGCTGCAAATATCAGAGAGTGCAAAGACCTGGGGATAAATATAATACCTACCATATCGCCAGAATTGCACATAAACTGTAAAACGTATAACGGTAGTGACATAGGCATGATTAGCAGACCTCAGGATAGCACTCGGAAACCTCAATAAAGAATCCTTCAAAACCTTATACAATATAGTGTGTTGTGCCAATCATTGAGAACGCAGTCCCAACATAGAGTCCACACCTGGTCAAGCACCTGAAAAAAAAGTGGAATAGGCCAAAAATTTGCAAAGAACCTGGTACCAGAACTGAGAGGAATGCTGTACGAGGAGAAGGTGAAGGAACTGAACTTGACGGCCTTAGAGGAGAGAAGAACAACAGGGGACATGATTACTACGTACGAAATATTAAGAGGCACTGATTTTATGGATAGGGGAGGATTGTTTGAATTAAAGAACCAGGATCAAGGGGACATAAATGGAAGTTGAAAACGGAGATGCACTACAGGGTAGTTGAAGCGCTGAATAACTTGGATGAGGCAGAAGCGGAGGCAAACTCAATACACAGCTTCAAGAGTAGATGTAATAAGACCCAAGAGGCCAGAAGTGGGTGATGCCGATGAAAGTGATCTAGAAGATGGGCTCAGAGCTGAGTCTTCAACCCCGCCAACACACCTCGGTGAGTACACAAACATTATGTGTACACATATATTTACACAGCTGTCTCCCGTGTACACAACCTATCCATCCCCCGCTACCGTACGACAGGGTTAACTCTTCTCCATAACAAGGGGACGTGATTGCCGGTATTACTGTTATAGTCTGAGTGTTATGTTCCCATCGCTCTTACGGCGTCCTGCTAATGTTTACATCCAGCCCGTTAACTTGTCGCTTAGCGCTCTTAGGTTTAGCAGATATATACAAGAGTTAGGTAACTGCTGGTTTGTTATTTACTAGTCAAGCACTTCACTCACTGGTTTTGTCACGCGCTCTGAGCGAGGTATCACCTCAATGTTTAACATAAAAAATGTGCTTATCTTGCCTCTCCGTCCAGTTCCTCTGAAGATATGTAAACACATGAACAGACTCAGGTGTTTCTCCAATATTCACTGTGGTATTTTTATATATTTTTATATATTTTATATATATATATATATATATATATATATATATATATATATATATATATATATATATATATATATATATATATTCTTCTTTCTTTCAACAAACCGGCCGTATCTATAGTAATTTATATAGGAGAAGGGGTTACTAGCCCCTTGCTCCCGGCATTTTAGTCGCCTCTTACAACTTACAACACGCATGGCTTACGAAGGAAGAATTCTGTTCCACTTCCCCATGGAGATAAGAGGAAATAAACAAGAACAAGAACTAGTAAAAAAAATAGAAGAAAACTCAGAGGGGTGTGTATATATATGCTTGTACATGTATGTGTAGTGTGACCTAAGTGTAAGTAGAAGTAGCAAGACGTACCTGAAATTTTGCATGTTTATGAGACAGAAAATGGACACCAGCAATCCTACCATCATGTAAAACAATTACAGGCTTTCGTTTTACATTCACTTGGCACAACGGTAGTACCTCCCTGGGCGGTTGCTGTCTACTAACCTACTACCTACAATATGTATATATATATATATATATATATATATATATATATATATATATATATATATATATATATTAATATATATATATATATATATATATATATATATATATATATATATATATATATATATATATATATATAGAGTGTGTGTGTGTGTGTATCAAGATCTCATAGGCATGACCTGCTTCCACCTGTGGACTTGTCCCAGGTAATACCACCTACGACTGCTTCACCTCTCCTGCCTATAGTATATAAGCCACTTCATCGCACATATGCTGTATTCTTTTCAAGATTGGTGGACTGATAACATCGACTCCAGGCTGAGGAACTGATTACCTCAAACTCCTTCTGATCTTCATTCTTTTTTGTATAGGACTGATGAAGCCACTGTGTGGCAAAACGTTTCCTCAGTAAAGATACCCAAGTGTTGCACGTTTATCTAATTTATCAATTGGCCATAAGTGTTACCTGGAGTCTACCTGGAGGTTATTCCAGGGATCAACGCCCCCGCGGCTGGGTCTACGACCAGGCCTCCTGGTGGATCAGGGCCTAATCAACCAGGTTGTTACTGCTGGCCGCACGTAGTCCAACGTACGAACCACAGCCTGGCTGATCTGGCACTGACTTCAAGTATCTGTCCAGCTTCCTCTTGAAGGCAGCCAGGGGCCTATTGGTAATTCCCCTTATGCTTGGTGGGAGGCTGTTGAACAGTCTTGGGCCCCGGACACTTATTGTGTTTTCTCTTAATGTACCAATGGCGCCCCTACTTTTAATTGGGGGTATTTTGCATCGCCTGCCCAGTCTTTTACTTTCGTAGGGAGTGATTTCTGTGTGCAGATTCGGGACCATGTAGTATACTCTGTTCTTGTTATTATCCTCTCCAGTTTTCCATAACGGAGTAGTTGGAATTTGTCCTCATTGAACATCATATCGTTTTCCGTTGCCCATTGGAAAACTTGGTTTATATCTTCTTGGAGGTTAACCGCGTCCTCAATAGATGTCAGTCTCATGCATATCCTAGTATCATCTGCAAAGGATGATACGGTGCTGTGGATTACATCTCTGTCTATGTCTGATATGAGGATGAGGAACAGGATGGGGGCGAATACTGTGCCTTGTGGAACAGAGCTCTTCACTATGGCAGCATCCGATTTAACTCTGTTGACCACTACCCTGCGTTCGATTGGTTAGGAAGTTGAAGATCCAGTTTAAAATGAGGCGTATCACTGGTGATAGCACAATCCTCTGCGTTATCAATGGTGATAACACGATTCTCTGGGTTATGTTTGGTGAGTGCACAATCCTATGGGTTATCAATGGTGATAATACAATCCTCTGGGTTATCAATGGTGATAACACAATCCTCTGGGTTATCTATGGTGATAGCACAATTTTAAGAGAAGTTATCTTCCTCTTATCATTCTGCCAACACTGCTGCGACAAAAAAATTCCGCTGTGCACATTTTTTTCAGCGGCACCGTGCAACACATCTCGCACTGCCAACAGTCGATGCTGCGTTACCAACGCTGTAAGGAACTACGATACGATACCAAGCGTTACCAGACGCACGCACGAGCAAGCACCCCGCTTCGCTTATTTCGTTATTTCCTAATCTTATTTCGTGAGGAGAAGTTCGTTTACTTTAACCTAAAATAACGAATATTAAATTTTATTTTTTTCGACGTTGCAGAGCGTGCAGAAGTCAACGTCATTATTATACAATGAAGAAAAGCTAATGATATTTGCAAGACAGCTTCCAACAGGATATATTTCCGCTCAGAACTTTCTCGTGGCGAGTATTTACGAATTTCTGTAAATTGGCGAAAATAACAATGTCAGCAGATTTAGCGGAGGTGATGTTCGGAGGGTTGGGTTGAGGTGGTGTTGGCATGTGTGGATTGACATGGTGTTGGCAGGGGTGGGTTGAGATGGTTTTGGGAATGGTGGGTTGAAGTGGTGGGAGGGAGGGATGATGTGGTTGCGAAAGAGGGCGGCTTAAGGGTGTGAGAAAGGGCTGGAGAAGGTATTGGAAGGGAGTGGATTGAGGTGGTGGTGAGATTGAGGAGATATAAAATACTCGAAGGAATTGATGGAGGGAACAGGGACAGGCTGTTTGAGAGGCGGGAAACAGATACACTGCCTGAGGTCAGCACTGTCTGAGGTCAACACTGCCTGAGGTCAACACTGTCTGAGGTCAACACTGCCTGAGGTCAACACTGCCTGAGGTCAACACTGCCTGAGGTCAACACTGCCTGAGGTCAACACTGTCTGAGGTCAACACTACCTGAGAAGGTCAACACTGCCTGAGGTCAACACTTCCTGAGAAAGTCAACACTGCCTAAGAAGGTCAACACAGTCTGAGGCCAACACTGCATGATAGAGACGAGTCACAGGGGCTTCAGGAACCATAGCTGTCATGAAGGCGCTGAAAGTTTCAACAATAAAGAGGCCTGGTCACAGACCGGGTCGCGGGGGCGTTGACCCCCGAAATCCTGTCCAAGTGCACTCCAGGTAACTGTTGTACATATGTATTACTCTTCAACTTGTCAGTATTATACACCACTTCCGTCGTCCTTGGAGGTACTTGGTGGTGTCGATGGGACAACACTGCCTGAGGTCAACACTGCCTGAGGTCAACACTGCCTGAGGTCAACACTGCCTGAGGTCAACACTGCCTGAGGTCAACACTGCCTGAGGTCAACACTGCCTGAGGTCAACACTGCCTGAGGTCAACACTGTCTGAGGTCAACGCTGCCTGAGGTCAACACTGCATGAGGTCAACACTGCCTGAGGTCAACACTGTCTGAGGTCAACACTGCCTGAGGTCAACACTGCCTGAGGTCAACACTTCCTGAGAAAGTCAACACTGCCTAATTAGGTCAACACAGTCTGAGGCCAACACTGCATGAAAAGGTCAACACTGCCTGAGAAGGTCAACACTGCCTGAGGTCAACACTGCCTGAGGTCAACACTGCCTGAGGTCAACACTGCCTGAGGTCAACGCTGCCTGAGGTCAACACTGAGGTCAACACTGCCTGAGGTCAACACTGCCTGAGGTCAACACTGCCTGAGGTCAACACTGCCTGAGGCCAACACTGTCTGAGGTCAACACTACCTGAGAAGGTCAACACTGCCTGAGGTCAACACTTCCTGAGAAAGTCAACACTGCCTAAGAAGATCAACACAGTCTGAGGCCAACACTGCATGAAAAGGTCAACACTGCCTGAGAAGGTCAACACTGCCTGAGGTCAACACTGCCTGATAAGGTCAACCAGCTTGAGGTCAACACTGCCTGAGAAGGTCAACACTGAGGTCAACACAGCATGAGGTCAACACTGCCTGAGAAGGTCAACATTGCCTGAGAAGGTCAACACTACCTGAGTAAGACAACACTGCCTGAGGTCAACACTGCCTAAGTCAACACTGTCTGAGGTCAAAACTGTCTGAGGTCAAAACTGCCTGAGTAGGTCAACACTACCTGAGTAAGTCAACACTGCCTGAGGTCAACACTGCTTGAGTAAGTCAACACTGCCTAAGTCAATACTGCCTGAGAAGGTCAACACTGCCTGAGAAGGTCAACACTGCCTAAGTAAGTCGACACTGCCTGACAAGGTCAACGTTGCTTGAGAAGGTCAGTACTGCCTGTGAGGGTCAACACTGCCTGAGGTCAACACTGCCTGAGAAGGTCAACACTGCCTGAGTGGGTCAACACTGCCTAAGAAGGTCAACACAGCCTGAGGCCAACACTGCCTGAGAAGGTCAACACTGCCTGAGGTCAACACTGCCTGATACGGTCAACCTGCTTGAGGTTAACACTGCCTGAGGTCAACATTTCCTGAGGCCAACACTGAAGTCAACACAGCATGAGGTTAACACTGCCTGAGAAGGTCAATACTACCCGAGAAGGTCAACACTGCCTGAGAAGGTCAATACTACCCGAGAAGGTCAACACTGCCTGAGAAGGTCAATACTACCCGAGAAGGTCAACACTGCCTGAGAAGGTCAACACTGCCTGAGGTCAACACTGCCTGAGTAAGTCAACACTGCCTGAGTAGGTCAACACTGCCTGAGTAAGTCAACACTGCCTGAGTAAGTCAACACTGCCTGAGAAGGAAGCAGGTGAATTAGCCTATTTTCGTGACTCACACTACGTATGTATTCCTGGTGTACTGTAGCTTGTTACATACTCTTGTGTTCCACATTCAAAGTTTGTCAGCACTTTCTCACTCACTACTGGAGAAATATTAACAAATTTATGTTATTGGATATTGGCCTAGTCTCTTAACCCATTTATTTAATTACTATGGTAAAATAACCATTATTCGTATCTATGCTATTTTATTTTATTTATTTAACATTTATGTATATTGTCCAATTAAAATTCCTTATTAGAAATGTTATTTTTGTTTATTAACACATCGGGCCACCCCACCATGGCAGGATGGCCCGAAAAAGAAAAACTTTCATCATTCACTCCATCACTGTCTTGCCAGAGGCGCACTTACACTACAGTTATAAAACTGCAACATTAACACTCCTCCTTCAGAGTGCCGGCAATATACTTACCATCGCCAGGACTCAAGTCCGGCCTGCTGGTTTCCCTGAATCCCTTCGTAAATATTACCCTGCTCACAGTTCAACAGCACGTCAAATTCTAAAAACTATTTGTCTCCATTCACTCCTATTTAACACACTCACGCTAAACCAGTAGTGATTAATTAGCGCATGGGGAATGGAAGGCAATCAGATTCAAACTATCTAGTTCTTGGAATCAAGAGCCCTTCACTGGCATCAAGGCAGTTCTCTCTCTCTCTCTCTCTCTCTCTCTCTCTCTCTCTCTCTCTCCCTTTGATTTAGAAATAGCAATTCTTACACGACAATTGTCCAAGACGGGCCGAAACGTCGTCATTAAGTTCCTCTCCAAAGTGCAGGTTTTTGGTCAAGTAGTCATCTGTTGTTTTTCTTATATTGATCTAAGATATGTGCAATCGGTTTTAAAAGAATATACATCCCTCTCTTCTGATTTATGAGGGAAATAGTGACAGCTTCGAGACACCTCTGCTTGATCTTATCATTTTCTTCGTAAATCAGATGTGCCTAATTCCAGATCATTATGTGGGAATGCGTACTGTGCATATTATCCATCATTCTAGATGTATACTTGTTTTGTGTCCAGCTCCAGGGTTGTTTCGCCAATGTAAAGTTAATCAAATCATCCACATTCTGTCGAAACCAATTGCACATGTCATAGTTAAATATAGAAATACAGTTTACCGCAGCCTGACCCTGACTTCCCAAGGTGCAGGTCTCACCTTAGCCCAAAGTCACCTAACTTTATATCGTCATGATGTATGCCCAGCATTACCTGACTTATATCCGGCCTGACCATCATTCTGTATGCTTTATATTCTGCTAATTTTGAATATTTCTTTCATTTCATAAATCCACTAGTGGGTTAACTCTCTCTCCGAAAATGTTCTTTGCTACATATGTTTTTATACCACATCACGAGGTTGTTGATCTACAGATTCTGGACCTCTTAGTGTGTGTCAGAGAGTATATTTTCATCTAGTGTACCTCTTATTATAGTTCATTTACACCTCCTCTTGCATGAGTTAAGGAATACACATAGATCTAAATGGGTTGAAAATATGAAATTATATTAAGTTCGCGCGAACAATATCACTGGAGATAAGAGCATTTCACCCCTACATGGAAGATGTGTTCACTTAACATCACATCCCTGCAAGCTCCTCCCAAGAAGCTAATTACTAGTAATTCTTTCCTTAAATTACTTGTACAAGCAACTGTTCAAGGAGAAATTTCTCGCCTACCTAACTGGAGTCTACCAGGAGCGCATTCTGGGGATCAACGCCCCCGCGGCCTCCCGGTGGATCAGGGCCTGATCAACGAGGCTGTTACAGCTGGCTGCACGTAGTCCAACGTACGAACGACACCCCGACTGATCCGGCACCGACTTTAGGTATCTGTCCAGCTCCCTCTTGAAGACAACCAGGGGTTTATTGGTAATGCCCCTTATGGCTGGTGAGAGGCTGTCAAACAGTCTTGGGCCCCGGATACTTAGTGTTTTCTCTTAGTATACCAGTGGCGCCCCTACTTTTCACTGGGGGTATGTTGCATCGCCTGCCAAGTCTTTTGTTTTCGTAGGGAGTGGTTTTTGTGTGCAAATTAGGAACCAATCTCTCCAGAATCTTCCAGGCGTAGATTATGATACATCTCTCTCGCCTGCGCTCCAGTGAGTACAAGTCAAGTTCTTCCAGGTGTTCCCAGTAGTTAAGGTGTCTGATGGAACTTATACGTGAAGTAAAGGTTCTCTGTACACTCTCTAGATCTGCAGTTTCACCTGCCTTGAATATGAATGTTAATGTACAGCAGTATTCCAGCCTAGAGAGAACAAGTGCTTTAAAAAAGATCATCATTGGCTTGGCATCTCTTATCCTGAATGTTCTCTTTATCCATCCTGTCAGTTTCCTCGCAGATGTGATAGTGGCAGTAGTATTAATTTATCACAGGTTATGTACACTGATGGATCTATGCAGGAGTCTACTAGCAAGGCTGCATCTGCTCTTATTACCTCTTCCCTAGTTAAGAACGATAACAACTTTGTTGAGTTAGGCATAAGAATTAACAACTGGGCGTCTTCACTGCAAAGTGAATTGTTTGTCATCTTAATGGCACCAAAGCTAACTTATGACACTGAGCTTAACTCTATCATCATTACTGATTTTATGTCATCACTGAAGGCTCAGCAATCGAAACACATCTATTTCCGGGATGATACGCTCGAGCTCGCCCTAGAAACTGGATTGTAGCTTAATTTGCGTTTAATATTTTTATACACGTTAGCCTGACCTACCTGGAGGTTATTCCGGGGATCAACGCCCCCGCGGCCCGGTCCATGACCAGGCCTCCCGATGGATCAGGGCCTGATCAACTAGTCTGTTACTGCTGGCCGCACGCAATCCAACGTACGAGCCACAGCTCGGCTGATCCGGCACTGACTTTAGGTATCTGTCCAGCTCTCTCTTGAAGGCAGCCAGGGGTTTATTGGCAATTCTCCTAATGCTTGATGGGAGGCTATTGAACAGTCTTGGGCCCCGGACACTTATGGTGTTTTCCCTTAGTGTACCAATGGCGCCCCTACTTTTTATTTGGGGCATTTTGCATCGCCTGCCACGATATTAATGCAAGAAAATGAACGGTATAGTGAGAATAGGTTGGTTGGAGACACAAGTAGGCGAATAAACAGGCAGACGATGAAACCATTGCAACCAAAGAAAACAGATAGTTATTTGCACATTTATTCTCACTGAACTCCGGAGCTGGTGTCAGTAAATCCAATTTTATTGAAGTGGAGCGAGGTGGCTCAGTGTGTCATGGAGGTGGCTTACTGCGTCATGAAGGTGGCTTAGTGCGTCCTCCGCCTCACAGGCTTGTAATCCTTCCCGTCACACACACTTACACTTTACATCACCGGGGTTGGCGAGTTCAGTGGAGAGATGCTCAGGGTCACACAGGAAAGCTACCGACTGCGATTCCAAGGCAAGTGTAACTTGTGGGCAAGTGCTCTTTATAGCCGTGCTTCCTTTTCATACCTAGCAGTGAAACAGATTTGCCAGACAACTGTTGTGGGTTGCAACCAGCAAAAAAAAAAAAAAAAATATTGCTGTGCAAACGTGCCAGGAGTATTAGTCCTGAAGGTTATATGCTAGACAAAATCCCGACGTCCTAGAAAACTCCAGCCTTGCTGGAGGTAATATCCGAGGAAAAAATTCCATTGGGTAAAAAAACGTCAGTACCTGCTGGAAGTTGTACCCTGTATAAGAAAACTCCAGTACCTACTGGAAGTACACAAGTACTGGGTAAAAGATAGCTACACACGCACATCCATACATCATATGATGATAGTAAAAATTTAACAAGACCCGAGAACATAAACATTGCTGAGTTCCGAAAAGAAGCCTATTCAAGGAGGGCTGCCTTGACGCCAGGGAAAGGCTCTTGATCCAAGAAAACTAGATCTATGCGCTCCTTCCTCAGATTAGAGTTTAGCTCTTCCCCAAGAATATAATAAAAATGTACGCAAAACAACCACAAAGACAGTTGAATGATAGCTCTAGGCATTTCGTGCTGTAATTAACACATCAGTAGCTTGCAATGTCATTCGAATCGTCCTCCTGAACGAAACTTGTACTTGGATTTTCTCCTCATTTTTGCAACATTTCCGCATCTGATATTTTGAATACAGCACGAAAGGCCTAGAGCTATCACTCAACGTCCCCTGTGGTGTTTTGCATCTTCTATCGCTTGTTTGCTATTATATATTCGTGGCACTACTTGCTATTCTGTCCTCATGCATTACATCTCTCTCTCTCTCTCTCTCTCTCTCTCTCTCTCTCTCTCTCTCTCTCTCTCTCTCTCTCTCTATATATATATATATATATATATATATATATATATATATATATATATACACACATATATATATATATAGAGAGAGAGAGAGAGAGAGAGAGAGAGAGATAATAATCAAAATAAGAATCTATGCAAGAAGGCAGGAGGCCAGAGAAGTAATTTCGGTCTCCTCCGATAATTCCAACTTTCCGATAATCTGACCAATAATTAGGAAGGATGATGAAGAAACTCTCCCAGCATCCAGCCACAGTGTTGCCAGCTCTGTCCCAGCATCCAGCCACAGTGTTGCCAGCTCTGTCCCAGCATCCAGCCACAGTGTTGCGAGCTCTGTCCCAGCATCCAGCCACAGTGTTGCCAGCTCTGTCCCAGCATCCAGCCACACTGTTGCCAGCTCTGTCCCAGCATCCAGCCACAGTGTTGCCAGCTCTGTCCCAGCATCCAGCCACAGTGTTGCCAGCTCTGTCCCAGCATCCAGCCACAGTGTTGCCAGCTCTGTCCCAGCATCCAGCCACACTGTTGCCAGCTCTGTCCCAGCATCCAGCCACAGTGTTGCCAGCTCTGTCCCAGCATCCAGCCACAGTGTTGCCAGCTCTGTCCCAGCATCCAGCCACAGTGTTGCCAGCTCTGTCCCAGCATCCAGCCACACTGTTGCCAGCTCTGTCCCAGCATCCAGCCACAGTGTTGCCAGCTCTGTCCCAGCATCCAGCCACAGTTGCCAGCTCTGTCCTAGCATCCAATTACAGTGTTGCCAGCTCTGTCCCAGCATCCAGCCACACACTGTTGCCAAAACTGTCCCCAGCATCCAGCCACACTGTTGCCAACACTGACCCCAGCATCCAGCCTCACTGTTGCCAACACTGACCCCATCATCCAGCCTCACTGTTGCCAACACTGTCCCAACCTCCAGCCACACTGTTGCCAACACTGTTCCAGCATCCAGCCACAGTATTGCCAATGCTGTCCCAGCATCCAGCCACACTGTTGCCAACACTGTCCCAACATCCAGCCACAGTGTTGCCAACACTGTCCCAGCACTCAGCCACACTGTTCCCAACACTGTCCCAGCACTCAACCTCACTGTTGCCAACACTCACTTATGACTTACTCACTGGAGAAATGATGTCATCGTCATCAGAGACTGACAATGATAACAAACGTTTAATTGTTTACGTTTAACAGAAGGATGTGCAAGAGGAATGCAATCTCATCAACCTGTCCCCCCCTCCACCCTCTCCCACTCTCTCTCTCTCCCTCTCTCTCTCTCTCTCTCCCTCTCCCTCTCTTACCCTAAGTGGGATCTTCAACTGAATGCCTGATTTTCTCCTTTTTCTTTTTTATTTTTCTAAGTATTGTAACTGGAATTAGTTTAGTATCCGGTCTTCTAGGTTACGGTAACTGTCGCAGTAGCTTAACCGACTAATATTTAGAATTTTGTTTTAATACCAACCCGTTTATTGCTTGAGTTACTGCTACGAAATTTCTCTAATTTATTCCACGGTTTTCTTTTAGCTATTTGCTAGCAACATTTGTTGGTATAATACGCCTATAATTCAGAGGCAAAATTTGAAGAGTTTTATTTAGATGTTGCCTTCCTAGAACTTAGAGTTTATGTGCATTAATTTTAAACCCCGTATAATACCTCCTCAGGTCCTGCTGCCTTTCTTTTTTAGCATATCACATAAAAAAAATGTAAACTAACATATTTGGTTTAGATGGTTTAAGTGTAATGCATTTAAAACATTTTATCTTCAAAACGGTTTGGAACTTAATGTTTCTTCCCTTGATTCATAGATTCTGTAAGTAGCAGTCAGTATTTCACTCTTGCTGTGACATCAAAATGGCGACTTTTCATGACCCTTATACAGTAATTATCTGACTTTATTTTCATGTTCTCTGGGTGGATCTCCGTTTTCTGTTTGCACGTCGAAAATTTATATCGTCTTCATCTTGCGAGTATAATAAAAATATGAAAAATTTTTGGCAACTCAAGCAGCTCAACAGTTGGAATTCCGACTGTTTATAACCAGTCAATGTGTCAAATTTGTTAGTGACTTCATCGCACTTTTTTCTCCCAATACCTTTAATTCAGCAAATCTCGGCTTACGTAGGTTAGGTTAAGTTAAGTTAGGAGAGGTTAAATCCTCACCTGTTAATGTAAATTAACCAGATATAACGTACCACAGAGTCTCTCTCGAAGTTTATACTTGGAAGGCTTTATACTAATTCCAGAGCCTTTACCATTCTCGAAACAATTCGTGAACTCTTCCTGACAGTATCTACGCGGCCTGCAACTCTGCTGGAATCTGCTCACCATCAATAAAACGCCACCCCTTGAGTGCCATTTTTATTTTTATGAAAGTAAGAAATCACAGCATGATGTGCTATCATAAAGGTCACAGACTCGAATTTTCACGTGCTTCCTGGGTGAAATATGGCGGCGGCGTAGATTACACTGCTGCTGTACATTCCCTGGTGGAACAGCTTGGTGAGTTTCGGCACTGACAGCCGTTCCGTTGAGGTTAGATGGGCATTTTTTGTCTTGTCAGTGCATTGTTTCGAATTTCTGTGTAACATAATGGAATCTTGAAAAGAAAGAACTGTGTTTATCTGTGAAATTCTGTTTCAAGTTTGGTAAAACTATTAATGAAACTCACTAGCAGTTTTACCATCAAATGCTTCAGCAAGCGTTTGATGATGAAACAATAGGTCAGACACAGTGTTTTGAATATATTTTTTTTATTTAAAGCAGGAAGAACGTCATTTGAGGCTGATGAACGTTCTGGTCATTCATCAACATCAAAACAGACACCAGCATTGAAAAAGTGAGCAAAGTTGTTCACAAGATCGTCGTCAGTGTATCCAGGACACTGCAAGTGACTTGGAAATTTCTTATGGGTCGTGTCGAAGCATTCTGACTGAAAATTTGAAGATGAGGCGAGTGGCTAGGAAATTTGTGCCCGCTTGCTGACTCAAGACCAGAAAGACCATCGTTTCCTTGCGAAAAACAACCTGGTGGTCATCCCCCACTTTCCCTACTCCTCAGATCAAACCCCTCTGTGATTTCATTTTTTTCCCAATACTAAAAATGGCACTCAAGTGCCAGCGATTTAATGATGTTTGTGAGATTCAAGCAGAATCACAGGTTGGCACCAGACGCAGTTAAGAAAGTGTTCCAGAAATTCGAGAAGTGGCAGAGGAGCTGGGATCAGTGTACAGCCTCCCAAGGAAAGTACTTTGAGGGAGACAACTTCATCTAGGTAATTAGGTAAGTCCACATTTTTTTTTTTTCGCAGCAGTCCAGGAACCTTTGATAACGCCTCATATCTTTCACAATGAATTTCCGTTTTTGGTTCCAACTTTTTTTTTTTTACTAAATTTCACCCAACTTTTTTGGGGGGAAGGAGAGCCACCCATCGTATCAAACCTAATTATTTCCCACTTCTCTCGTTCCCCAGGTGGTGTATGGCATCTATAAATGTAGCGGTTCCCCAGGAATCAAAATTTTTGAACACACTAGCCGTCTCCCACAGAGGTAGGGTGACCAGGAAATAAGAAAAACATTCACCGTCATTCATTCAGTCACTGTCTTGCCAGCAGCGCTGCTGCTTCTCTAAGCTGCAACATCCTCACCTCTCCTTCAGAGTGCATTTACTCATTTTACGGCTTATTTATCCCTCTGATAAGTTTGTCAACACTACAATAACCACTTAAAGCCACAGCCGCCGTCAATTTTACCTCCCCCACAACATCCACCACTTCCTGCCACAAACACAACCACCTACAACCCCACCACTACAACCACCACCACCACCAACCTCTTCCCCAACCACCATCAACACCACTTAACGTACTGAGGAGGCTTGGGAGAATACGAACCAAATGCTGATAGCTCATCACAAAAAGCAATTTAGACACTTTGAAAATGGTCGTCTCATACCACAATACTCCCTGATTTGATACCCTCGTTTAGAGGCTCTTGACGGTTAGTGAAGGATTATACACCAGTCTAAGTAGACGAGTCATTATAGGTGAGTCTTATAGATAAGACACTGTAGGTGAGTCTTGATTATAATCCTCACTTTTCTCTGTGACTCATCTTTCTCCATCTTCATTACAGTATAATTTGCAATTCTCTCTTCTTTTCTGTTATTTTTTTTTTTAAATTTGTCTATTTTTTATACAGCTAGTCAAGACCATACTAATACTAGTCCCTGATCGGATCCTAGCTAGCAGACGGAGAATCGAGCGTCCTCTCTCTCTCTCTCTCTCTCTCTCTCTCTCTCTCATTCTCTCTCTCGTTCCCCATTCCCACCCACATGCGCTGCCTAATACTAGTCACAACCTTTACCGACCACTGTGAACCCAAATACCACGGGATTCACCTTTAGATTTGATATTAAACTGGAAAAATGATGTGAAAATCCAGAGAGGGAGAGAAAAGTTCAACGAGGCTGTATCTCTCGCAAACATATATAAACCAATATATATATATATATATATATATATATATATATATATATATATATATATATATATATATATATATATATATATATATATATATAAAACATACACATATAAAATAAAGAAATTTTCAAACCTGCTGCTACGGGTGATGATGATGATGATGATGATGATGATGATGACGGCGGCAAATGTAATGGTGATAGTGATAATAATAATAATAAAAATAATAATACTGCTGATGATACACGTTCTTAAGGATGGTATACAGAGCACATACATACACACACTGTGTGTGTATACACACACAGTGTGTGTATACACACAGTGTGTGTGTATACACACAGTGTGTGTGTGTATACACACAGTGTGTGTGTGTATACACTCACCTCTTTGTCATTACCTATTTGAAGCTACAGTAGCAGATGTATGCTTATCCTGTTCCTTCTTCAACATTTATTTCATTGTACATATATTTTTAAACTTTACCAGAAAAAATTTCTAGTACCATTTCGGCTCCATTTGTTTTTTGTCTTAATATTACACTGTTTTCATTATTCCTGTTTCAGGTACTAAGTTTATTTCTTTTATTCTTTTGTATCCATGAATGACCTCATTTGTTGCTGCTATGTCTCCTCTTGTTCTACTTTACTAATTGTATTCTTTTATTATATTCTTTTTTTTTTTTTGCTAAGGACGCCATTTTGCAATTCTTTGGGCATTTTACAAACTCATCCGCATTTTTTTTTCAGAGTTGTTGATCATTCCACTTTTGGCTTCATTCACGTTGACAATAATAACTTCTTCGGCCTGTCACCTTCCATATATTATTTATCACATTTTCATTTATATGATCTTCTGGTGGTCATCTTTTATCAACATTAGCACCTACATCTTTCTCTGTGTCTGATTCATTCAATATTTTGTTAAACAATCTATATTCTTGTGTTCTGATTTCCACTGTACGTAATTTATCTACACTAAATTCCATCTTACATTTTTAAATCCATTTTTAAATGTGGTAAATTTATTCAAATCATTCTGTAGTGATTTACAGTAATTTTCATTGACATTTACTTTTATAAAATTTAAGCATCATCCTAAAGCATATTCATATAGGTTTCTGTTCCCTCTAGTAACTGAATTATACAAATTAAAAAAAACATTATCGGGTCACATTCAGATCCTTGTGGGAACCCGCTGGCAGCATTTTCCCGTGAGGACATTATCCTCCTATCATTCTTCACATTTTCATCCCAAAACAGAAATTCTTTCATTAACTGAAATAGTCTGTCTTTCATACCTCCCGTGTTTCTTAGTTCCCAGGTTAGTCTTTCATGGGAAACTCCGTCAAAATTTTTCTTGAAGTCTTAGATAAATATATTCCAGTCATCCATTTCTTGAGCAGTTTCTCTGACGCTGTTTTTATAGCTTTGACATGCAGTAACTTATAGACCAAAAATTTAATTGTTTGCTACGAGGTAACTATGTTTACAACAGTTATGTGGAAATTTATTCGGTCCTAAAAGTTCCACAGGGCAGATACGGCGTACAAAGATCCCAACATGGCCGTGTATGGAATGGCTGGATAGGGTGGCCCTTAAACCCACCCAAAACACACACACACACCCGGGTTGGCGAAGGTGGTTGGAAGGTACTTCTTAATTGATAGATTTACCCTTCAGGGAAGAAGTAGGTAGTGTATACTGTTAGAACACTAATATTAGAACTATTGAGGCAACTGTAGATAATAATAATGTAGACCTAAGACCTTAACGTAGGTAGTAAATAGGTCGATAATGTAGGCAAACACTAGGTTATGTTAGCCAGGGAGAACTGGCAGCCCAAGTTTGAATGCTGGGGCACGGGGTTTTGAGACCGCCGTGCTTTCTTCTAAGACTAGACACCGTGGGAACAGCAAGTGCCCTGATCAGCAGGCGGTGCCCCCACGTGTCTTCACATACTAGATCTGGGGAAATCTGGTGGAGGCACCTCGACGTACCGTAGATGACCTCCTCCGTCAGGCCCATACAGTAAGACAAGACTTCCCTTTTTTCTACTCGATTCTAGCCAGTTTCTGGGGAAAATTGCGGGTGAGTTGAGCTGTGGGCCCTTTGTGCAGCCGGTAGTTCATGACTAGTACATACCAGCGTCTCTTGTCAGCCTAGAAGCTAGTGTCACTCTCTGCATAGTTATACTAGATGATACACACCCCCTTGGAACCAGGAATTTCTGAGGTGCAGGCAGGTCACTAATATCGACTGAATATTGCAGGAATTAAGGCTCCCGGTTGCACGTGGTACTGAGGGGAAGTCCACAGGGACTAAAGCTTAGGGAGGTTGAAGACCGAGACACATTCTTCAACACCAAGTAAGATAGTCCTTCATACGTGCATGCAGGCGAGATTTCTTGTAACATCAGTCATTTATGAAAATCTGTCCTTTAAGCCACTTGTGAGGCTGAGGTACCGACCTCAGGGCTCGGTGTCAACAGAGCTTGCCAGGGTAGACAACTCACATGGAGGCAGTCCAGACAAATTTTCACAAGTCACTCATGCAACGTTAGGACACTTTTATTAGGAGACTTTGTTGGTTGGGTGTTCCGGAGATATTAGACGGTTGAAGAAATACACACTAGGTCGGTTGGTAACATATATAGAGAGAGTCTTGAGGAGAGAAGTCCAGAAATCTATGTCCTATCTATGCCTGGCCGGAATCTGAGACCTGCGGGCAAGCGCTCACATACCCGGGGCTCGTCACCTCAGAGCTAGCCACGGTGTCTATACAGTTAGTCAGGGGGCCTAACATAGCTGGGATTATCAACATACACATTACTATAAAAGTAATACAAGTAATCAGTGACACACTGCTGACAACTTTTCGCTCACCAAGAGCTCCTGGAGAGCGAAACACAGCCTAATGCTTGTTTCACAGCGTTACACACATGTCTGTCTTATACACCTGTCAGTATTAGATATCTTGAGTGAGAGTAGGTTTTCAAGTTATGGACCTCTAATGTGTGTATGTGTACTCACCTAATAGTACTCACCTAATTGTGGTTGCAGGGGTCGATTCATAGCTTCTGGCCCCGTTTGTGAGTGTTATGTGTGCGTAATTCTCAGCGTATACATGGATGAATGTACGTGTGGTGGTGTACGTGTGGTGGTGTACGTGTGGTAGTGTACGTGCGGAGAGGGCAGTGTTCACAAGGGATTAACACTAACGAGGGCGTTGAAGCAGCCACCAGGAAAATTACGAAATTTTGCGAGGGTTGAGAGGCATCCTCCTTCCTTCCCTCCCTATTGTTTCCTCCCTCCTTCCTTCCCTCCCTATTGTTTCCTCCCTCCTTCCTTCCCTCCCTTCCTCCCTATTGTTTCCTCCCTCCCTCCTTCCTTCCCTCCCTCCATATTATTTATTCCCTTATCTTTCCTCCCTCCCGATTCATCATTTCCCTAATCTCAACACTTTTCCCCTTTTTTTTTTCTCTTATCTTCCATCCTTTCTTGTCTTACTATCCATCCTTCCCTTTCTTACCACACCATCCTTTCCTCCCTCCCCACACCATCCTTCTCTCTTTCCCTTCCACTGAGTCCATCCTTTCATCACTAGTTCCTTTCCTCCACCTCATTATCTCCTCTCATCTCATCTCTACAACTTCCCTGAACATTCTCTCTCTCTCTCTCTCTCTCTCTCTCTCTCTCTCTCTCTCTCTCTCTCTCTCTGGGCCACTTACCACTCACGTCATCTACTTCAGCACCTCTTCTTCGGTCCTTCATTAAACATTGCCTTCACCACTTCAATGAAACTCCCCACCTTCCTGCCTCCCTTCAACCCTCCCTCCCTCGCTCCCTCCAACCCTCCATCCCTCCCTCCAAGGAAAATAACCAACAAATCTCTGGTTGCAAAGAACTATAGACCGACAACGCTGAAGACCCACATTATGAAGATTTCTGACAGTGTCCCAAGAGGCAAGATTCCCAATCACATGAAATGGCAACACCTGCACAGTCCAGGTCAGCATGGGTTCAGAACAGGTCGATCCTGCCTCTTGCAGTTGCTGGACCATTACAACATGGTCTTAGACACACTGGAAAACAAGCTAAATGAAGATGTAGCGTACTCCGACGCTGCAAAAGCCTTTGAAAAGTGCGACCATCGGATTGCTGACCAGAAAACGCGCGCATGAGTAATAACAGGGAAAGTGTTCAGATGGATATTTAACTTTCTAACCAATAAGACCGGAAAGGGAACAATAAAAGGAGAGAAATCAATGGCAGCTACAGTGAAGAACTCTCTCATTCTCATTTCCGACACAGACAGGGATATAAACCCTGCAGACGATGTCAGAATATGTACGAGAGTGGCATCCGCTGAAGACAACACTGACATTAATATGATGTTCAAAGACAAATTTCAGTTACTATTTCACAGGAAGTTTGAGGAAATATAAACTGGATCAGAGTACAAGACAAACTCTAACCACTCAATAGAACGTAAGTCTGATATGAGACATGGGAGTGATAATGTCAGATCTCACGTTCAAGGTGCACAACAATAATGTTATTGCAGTTTCAAAATAAAGGATAGGTTGAATAACTACAACTTTCAAAACAAGAGATGCCAAGCCAATGATGACATTTTTCAGGTAACTCTTTCTCTCTAAATGTCTAGCAGTAAATGCACACAGATCTAAATGGATTATGAAAACATGCAATTATATTAAGTTTTATAATCTGCATGAACTGTATCACTGAACTGTATCAACAAGAACATTTCACCCCTCCATGGAAGATGTGTTCATTTAATATCACATACCTGCAAGTCCCTCGCAAGAAGCTCATTGCTGGTAATCCCTTCCTTAAATCACTTGTTAAAGCAACTGCTCAAGAAGAAATTTCTTGCCTAGCTGTTAGTAATAATCTATCACAAGTTATATACACTGATGGATCTAAACAGGAGTCTTCTGGCAGGGCTGCATCTGCTCTTGTTGCTACCTCCCTAGTTAAGAACGATAATAAATTTGTCGAGTTAGGTACAAGAATTAACAACTGGGCGTCTACATTGCAAAATGAAATGTTTGCCATCCTAATAGAGCTAAAGCTAACTTATGACACTGAGCTTGACTGTATCATCATTGCTGATTCTAAGTCATCATTGAAGGCTCTTGACTCATATAATGACTAACAACATGCTCATTGGAGAAGGCAGGGATAGATACTCAAAAATCCGGGAAAAATGAATTAATGTACAATTTCTATGGCTCCCATCATACATTGGATTACTCCTTCATGATAAAGTTGATATGTAAGCCAAGAAGGGGAATGTAGAATATAACTTAGGTATATCTGTGTCTAGCATTAGGAATAGTATTAGGAGAGAAGTAAATAATGAAACGGAATGTATAGGAATGCAGTTAAAAGCCTGAGTAGATCTATAACCCACTATAACATGAACGTAAGTAAGTATGTTTATGGAGCAACTGGCAATGTGAACAGACTGACACTGTAGTGGTCAGGCTTAGACTTGGTTACAAGTACTTCTGGCAGTTTCGGACACACAGAGATGATGATCAGTCCAAATGCAAAGTATGTTGTCAGGCATATGGTCACTGTCTTGAACACTATGTGCTAAATCGTTCACTTGTTGAGGAATATAGAGATACGCTGTATTAACCTATGTGACATAACAAGATATCTTGTTAATGAAAATAAGATACCAAATATACTAAGCAAATTTCCTAAATTTGTTTCTAACAGGTAAGTGAACTGTGGATATAAATCCAATTGTATTCCTGTTAACCCTTTTGGGACCTAGTTCCTAGGCCTTTTGTGTATCCATATGTTCCTTCGCTACCGTCCACACGATGGATATGGGGTGCAAAATACACTAGCCACTTCGGCGTGAAAAATCTAAAAATCTAAATCTAGGTAGGAATATTACTGTATACTATCGGCTCCCTTCAGGGCAGGCGAAATTACAGAGCTGGAAAAGGTACAGAAAACCTTCACATTTCGAATACACCCATTCAAGCATCTAAATTACTGGGAGCACTTGAAGTCCCTCGAACTAAACTTCTCAGATCGTAGGTGAGAAAGATACATGATAATGTACACCTGGAAGATACTGAAGGGACTGGTTCCAAACCTGCACACCGAAATGTCCATATATGAATACAACTGGCATGGCAGGTGATGCACGGTCCCTCCAGTGAAAGCCAGGGAACCGATGAATACACTGAGACAGAATTCATTAAGTGTAAAGGGACCACGACATTTCAACGCCCTTCATGCATAAGGGAGATTACCAACAGATTCCTGTCTTCAAAGGAAAACTGGACAAGTTACTGAAATCACTTCCTGATCAGCCAGGGTGTGGTGCATATGTTAGACTGCAGGAAGTGGGCACTAACAGTTTGATAAATTATGCCAGCAACCACGAAGCCTGGGTAAATTATAAAATAATGTGGACTGTATATGATTAGGCTTGCTGGGTACACAAAAGAAATTGGTATTAACACTTACCATTTAATTACTGGAAGACATCTAATGCTGATGGAACACACCCTAACATTACCCTAACAGCTAGGATTTACGATGGCCAACGCAAAAACTACTGTGCATTATGAGTAGGCGTCACTTAGCTGTGTTGTTGGGAAGGATTCATTGAAGTCCTCTATTCTTCCGTCCTGGCTGCCGAATTATAAGGCCTTTCTACACTATTTATCCCAGTTCTTCAACAGAACGTGTCAGCAATATCTAAATTATGGATTGAGGCCGATGTACACCAATTGACCTTCGAGAACGCCTGATTACATTGCACAATTCACTCCAGTGTTCACATATTCAATTCAATATGGCGTCTCTCCCCGGCGTCACTCCACAGCTGTTCTACACCCCCACCCTCAAATCAGCATCATATTTTATTACACAATTATTTTATTCATTTATATATTCTACATTCAGGGAATTACGTAAAAAAAAAATCTCCACAGGACCAGTAGGTCTGCTACGGTGTTCCTTCGATCTTATGTTATTAAATTACTGAAGGAGAATATCTTCACTTCTCCCCTGCTTCTACATTGGACTTAAAAAGCCTGATGTACAGGGTAAACATTTCTTATATAAAGATACATAATTACTGCACATGTGTCTTACTAATTTACTTGCCGGTAGTGTATAGCATTATTATAAAGACCCTTAATGTTGCCTAATTTGTTTCTAATGTGGTCTGTTTTGCGCATAATGTAGCCTGTTTTGCCCTTAATGTGGCCTAATTCTTGGTAAAAGTTTTCTTACTAGCTCGAAGACCGTCTTCATTACTCATAATAATGGTGACAAATCTCTGTCGAAAAGTTACACTCAACTGGTGGTAAGAGCGTGTGTAGTGTGGCGCTTTTATGATAGTTCGCCTTTTTTTTTTTTTACCTTCAGGAAATCTAGGTACATGTCATCAAAGAGAGCGAAGAATAAGGATATTAAAGTTGCTTAAAAATAGTGCTTGCTGTAGTTAAGTTGTTAATACAGTGATGAAACTAAGTGTAGTATTTCTGCAAGTGTTGGTGGCGCTTGACCAGAGAAAATGGGATCTGAGAATAATAATATCTAAGGCAAACTTCAATACATTTATTAAAAACTATAAAATAATAATACACAGCATAAATACACTGAGAGGTGTATTTCTCTCACCGTGTGTATATATGTTAAGAGTTTAATTCCTTGGTATTCATGTCTGAAAGTGAAACAAGCTACGTGCAACCGTACTGTCCCTCGTGTAAACGATAGGCTTTAAACCTCATTAACCAGCCTAACCTAATTACCCTCGATAGGCTATAAACCTCATTAAGTAATATTATTATCTCGGGAAAATCTGCAAATATTTTTACAGTTCCACAATGTTATCCAATGGTTCTATGAGTGCACATATATATATATTAGGCATACAAAAATATTACATTATCGTATGCATCCGGACGATTATTATTTTGTTAAGGGCAGTGGGAGTAACACTACCTCACGACATTAGACATTCAGAAATAATGTTTGTTGATGGTGGTGGCGGGTTTGGTTACACACACTGGTCGTAATGTGTCGTTACTGAACACTGACACGAACTTCCCTGGAACTTGCCAGAAACAGTATCAATTTTTTTCAGTTACTATATTAATGCACTTATTTATTAGTTCTCAACCTTGTGATGACATTAATGTAATTATGCTTACTTCCGTCGCTGCGTGTTGCAATATATAAGTGTGTGTGTGTGTGTGTGTGTGTGTGTGTGTGTGTGTGTGTGTGTGTGTGTTTGTGTGTGTGTGCGTGTGTGTGTGTGTGTGTGTGTGTGTGTGTGTGTGTGTGTGTGTGTGTGTGTGTGTTTGTGTGTGTGTGTGTGTACTCACCTATTTGTACTCACCTATTTGTGGTTGCAGGGGTCGAGTCCTAGCTCCTGGCCCCGCCTCTTCACCGGTTGCTACTAGGCCCTCTCTCTCCCCGCTCCATGAGCTTTATCAAACCTCGTCTTAAAACTGTGTATGGTTCCTGCCTCCACTACGTCATTTTCTAGGCTATTCCACTGCCTTACAACTCTATGACTGAAGAAATACTTCCTACTATCTCTCTGACTCATTTGTGTCTTCAACTTCCAATTGTGGCCTCGTGTTTCTGTGTCCCCTCCCTGGAACATCCTGTCCTTGTCCACCTTGTCTATTCCACGCAGTATTTTATATGTCGTTATCATGTCTCCCCTGACCCTCCTGTCCTCCAGTGTCGTCAGGCCGATTTCCCTTAATCTTTCTTCATAGGACATTCCCCTTAGCTCTGGAACTAACCTTGTTGCAAACCTTTGTACTTTCTCTAGTTTCTTGACGTGCTTTATCAAGTGCGGGTTCCAAACAGGTGCTGCATACTCCAGTATGGGCCTGACATACACGGTGTACAGTGTCTTGAATGATTCCTTACTAAGGTGTCGGAATGCTGTTCTCAGGTTTGCCAGGCGCCCATATGCTGCAGCAGTTAGCTGATTGATGTGTGCTTCCGGAGACATGCTCGGTGTTATACTCACCCCAAGATCTTTCTCCTTGAGTGAGGTTTGCAGTCTTTGGCCACCTAGCCTATACTCTGTCTGTGGTCTTCTGTGCCCTTCCCCTATCTTCATGACTTTGCATTTGGCAGGATTAAATTCGAGAAGCCATTTGCTGGACCAGGTGTCCAGTCTGTTCAGGTCTCTTTGAAGTCCTGCCTGGTCCTCATCAGATTTAATTCTCCTCATTAACTTCACATCATCTGCGAACAGGGACACTTCTGAGTCTAACCCTTCCGTCATGTCGTTCACATATACCAAAAATAGCACTGGTCCTAGGACCGACCCCTGTGGGATCCCGCTCGTCACAGGTGCCCACTGTGATACATCATTACGTACCATGACTCGTTGTTGTTGTGTGTGTGTGTGTGTGTGTGTGTGTGTGTGTGTGTGTGTGTGTGTGTGTGTGTGTGTGTGTGTGTGTGTGTGTGTGTGTATGTGTGTGTGTACTCACCTATTTGTGGTTGCAGTGATCGATTCATAGCTCCTGACACCGCTTCTTCACTGATCGCTAATGGGTCCTCTCTCCTCCTGCTCCATGTGCTTCATCAAACCTTGTCTTAAAACTATGTGTGGTTCAGGCCTCCACTACGTCACTTTACAGACTCTTCCACTTCCTGACAACTCTATAGCTGATCAAATACTTCCTAACATCCTTTTGACTCATCCAAGTCTTCAACTTCTAATTGTGGCCCCTTGTTTCTGTATCCCATCTCTGGAACATCCTGTCTCTGCCCACCTTTTCACTTCCTCGCAGTATTTTATATGTCGTTATTATGTCTCTCCTAACCCTCCTTTCCTCCATTGTCGTCAGGCCGATTTCCCTAAGGACATTTCCCTTAGCTCTGGGACTAGTCTTGCTGCAAACCTTAGCACTTTCTCTAATTTCTTAAGGTGCTTGTCCAAGTGTGGTTTCCAAACTGGTGATGCATACTCCAATATGGACCTGACGTACACGGTGTACAGAGTCTTGAACGATTCCTTACTGAGGTATCGGAACGCTAGTAAGTTTGCCAAGTACCCTTATGCTGCAGCAGTTATCTGGTAGCTTTAAAAAGAGATAGGACAAATATATAAGAGGGAGGGTGTCGTGGGTACGGGAATAAATTCTTGGGTAACTATGGGAGATGTGCTCGGTATTATACTCACCTCAAGAACGTTTTCCTTGAGTGAGGTTTGCAGTCTTTGGTCACTCAGCCTATACTCTGTCTGCGGTCTTCGTTGCCCTACCCCGATCTTCATGACTGCATTTGGTGGGGTTAAATTCGAGGAGCCAGTTGCTGAACCAAGCTTGCAGCCTGTCCAGATCCCTTTGTAGTCCTAACTGATCCTCATCCGATTTAATTCTCCTAATTAACTTCACATCATCTGCAAACAGGGACACTTCTGAGTCTACCCCTTTCGTCATGTAATTCACATATACCAAAAACAGCAGTGGTCCGTGTGGAACCCCGCTCCTCACAGGCGCCCACTCTGACACCTCGTCACATACCATGACTCGTTGTTGCCTCCCTGTCAGGTATTCTTTGATCTATTGCAGTGCCTTTTCTGTTATGCATGCCTGACCCTCTAGCTTTTGCACTATTTTGTAAGGAACTGTATCGATGGCATTCTTACAGTCCAAGAAAATGCAATCTACCCACCCCTTTTGTTCGTGCAATACTTCTGTTACTTTGGTTTGTGACACAGGATTTCCCATTCCTGAAACCATGCTGGTTGTTGCTTATAAGCTTGTTCCTATCTAGGTGCTCCACTACTCTCCTCCTGATAATCTTCTCCATGACTTTGTATACTATACACGTCAGTGACACTGGTCTATAGTTTAATGACTCATGTCTGTCTCCTTTTTAAAAACTGGGACTACATTTGCCATCTACCATGCATCAGGTAGTCGCCCAGTTTCAATGAATGTGTTGAAGATTGTTGTTAGTGGCACACACAGCATCTCTCCTTCCTCTCTAGGGACCCATGGAGAGATGCTGTCCGGTCAGACCGCCTTTGAGGTATCAAGTTCACTTATTACTTTCTTCACCTCTTCGGATGTGTGTATTTCATCCAGCACTTGTTGGTATATCGCTTGTTGGTGTACCCCTGTATTCTGACTTCCTGGAGTCTTTTCTGTCTCCACTGTAAATAATTCCTTAAATCTCATGTTGACCTCCTCTCATACTCCTTGATCGTTTCTTGTGAGCTCCCCACCTTCCTTCCTCAACCTGATTACCTGGTCCTTGACTGTTGTTTTCCTCCTGAAGTGATTATACAACAGCTTTGCGTCAGACTTGCCTATCGATGCTATGTCATTTTCGTACTGTCCCTGGGCCTCCCTCCTTATCTGTGCATACTCGTTTCTGGCTCTTCAGCTTATCTCTTTATTTTCCTGTGTCCGCTGTCTTCTGTACCTTTTCCATTCTCCACAGTTTTTGCCTCCCTACACCTCTGGATGAACCAGGGGCTCGTCCTGGTCTTCTCATTACTTCTGGTGCCCTTGGGAAAAAACCTCTTCTCTGCCTCCTTGCATTTAGTTGTCATGTAGTCTATCATTTCGTTTACTGATTTTCCTACCAATTCTTTCTCCCACTGAACCTCTTGCAGGAAGTTCCTCATGCTTGTGTAGTCCCCTCTTTTGTAGTTTGTGTACTCACCTAATTGTGATTGCAGGGGTCGATTCGTAACTCCCCTTCTTAAACCTGTGTATATTTCCTGCCTCCACTACATCACTTTCCAAACTGTTCCATTTCCTTACAACTCTATGGCTGAAAAAATACTTCCTAACATGTCTGTGACTCATCTGAGTCTTCAACTTCTAATTGTGACCCCTTGTTGCTGTGACCTATCTGTGGAACATCCTGTGTCTGTCCACCTAGTCAATTCCTCTCAGACTTTATATGTCGTTATCCCTTCTGTCCTCCAGTGTCTCCTCGTAGGACATGCCCCTTAGCCCTGGGGCTAGTCTTGTTGCAAACCTTTGCACTTTCTCTAATTTCTTGACTTGCTTGACCAGGTGTGGGTTCCAGACTGGTGCTGCATACTGCAATAAGGGCCTTATGTACTCGGTGTACAAAGTTTTGAATGATTCATTACTGAGGTGATGGGGTTGAATTCTAGGAGCCACTTGCTGGACAAGGCTTGCAGTTTGCCGGGATCCCTTTGTAGTCCTGAATGATTGATTGAATTCTCCTCATTAGCTTCATATCGTTTTCAGACAGGGACACTTCTGAGTCATATCATTCACGTGTACTAGAAACAGCACCGGTCCTAAGACTGACGCCTGTGGAACCCCGCTCGTCACAGGCGCTAACTCTGACACCTCGTCACGTACCATGATTGGTTGCTTCCTACTGTCAGGTATTGTCTGATCCACTGCAGTGCCTTCCCTATTATACCTGCCTAATCCTTCAACTTTTGCACTAATCTGTTATGTGGAACTGTGTCAAAAACCCTCTTACATTCCAAGAAAACGCACTCTACACCTCTCTCTCTCTCTCTCTCTCTCTCTCTCTCTCTCTCTCTCTCTCTCTCTCTCTCTCTCTCTCTCTCTCTCTCTCTCTCTCATCTTATTGCCCTCACCTTGTCGTAGAACTCCAGCAGGTTTGTGACCCAGGATTTCCCTTCCAGAAACCATGCTGGTTGTCAAGAATAATCTCATTCCTTTCTAGGTGCTCCACCACTCTTCTCCTGATAATCTTCTCCATGACACTGCAAACTATATATATCAGTGACACTGGTCTGTAGTTTAATGCTGCTTGTCTGTCTCCTTTCTTAAAAATTGGGACTACATTTGCTGTCTTCCACACCTCAGGTAGTCGCCCTCTTTCGATAGATGTATTGAGGATTGTTGTTAGTGGCACGCAGAGCGCCTCTGCTCCCTCTCTTAGGACCCACGGAGAGATGTCCAACCCCATCACTTTTGAGGAGTCTATTTCACTTAGCAGCCTCCTCACTTCCTCCTAGGTTGTATGTATTGTATCCAGTACTTGATGGTGTACCCCACCACTCCAACTTTCTGGTGTCCTTTCCGTCTCCACTCTAAATACTTTTCTAATTCTCATATTGAGCTCTTCACATACTTTTCAGTCCTTTCTTGTGGTCTCCCTGCCTTCCTTCCTCATCCTGATTACTTGGTCCTTGGCTATTGTTCTCCTCCTCATGTGACTGTACAACAGCTTTGGGTTAGACTTGGTTTTCGCTGCTATGTCATTTTTGTATTGTCACTGGGCCTTCCCTCCTTATCTGTGCACATTCATTTTTTCCAGGTTCTTTGCCTTCTATACTTCCATTCTCTAGTCCACTTAGTCTTGGTCTCTTTATACATTTGGTTGAACTAATGGCTGTCCCTGGCCTTGCCAATATTCCTGTTTTCCTTGAGTATGAACCTCTCCTCTGCTTCCTTGCATTTTGTCATGTATTCCATCACTTCATTTACTGACTTTTCTGCCAGTTCTCTTTCCCACTGAACCTCATGAAGGAAATTCCTTATGACTGTGTAGTCTCATCTTTTGTAGTTTGGCTTCACTTGTCCTTCCCTTCCTGCTTCCCTCTCCACTTGTAACTCTATGTATTCGAAGCTCAGGACCAAGTTATCACTAGCTTCAAGTAGCCTTTCATATGTGATATCCTCAATATCTGAACTACTCAAGGTGAATACTAGGTCCAGTCTTGCTGATTCATCCTCTCCTCTCTCTTTCTCTCTGGTAGTGTCCCTAACCTGTTGATGCATGAGATTTTCCAGTAACATCATCTTCATCTTAGCCCTTCACATTTCTGGGCCCCCGTGTGGCTCCAAATTTTCCCAGTCAATTTCTGTGTTAGTGAAGTCACCCACAACTAGTAGCTTTGCCCTGCCTACATGGGCTCTTCTGGCCACTTCAGCCAGTGTGTCAATCATTGCTCTGTTACTCTCATCATATTATTGTCTTGGCCTCCTGCTATTCTGTGGTGGTGTTGTGCATCATTGCAATCACCACCTTGGGACCTCCATTCTGAAGTGTTCCTAATATGAAGTCCCTTGCTGCTCCTCTGTCTCCTCTTTCCAACTCCTCAGAATCTTACTGGTTTTTAATGAACAGGGCAATTCCTCCACCCCCTCTATTCCCTCTGTCTTTCCTCAGGATCTGATATTCAATTGGAAAGATAGCATCTGCTATCATTCCTGTGAATTTAGTTTCCGTGAGAGCTATGATGTCTGGTAATGCCTCCATGATTCATTCGTGCCACTATTCCCATTTATTCAATATTCTATCAGTGTTGGTGTACCATACCCTCAGTTTCCTCTCCAACACTGTATTCTGGAGGGGGGGGGGTTGTGGAAGCTGGGGAAATGGGAGACCGGGCAGGGCTCTATGGGAGTCTACTGCATACGGTAGGGGCTGCGAGTGTGGCTTCTTTTGCAATAATATGTTTTGATGTGGAGTTCTGTGGGTGATTGTGCTTGTTGCTCTACTCATTTCTGGTTCCCTACTGAATCTAACCTTGTCTCTCCTGCCCCTTTCATTTTTGTGTCCTATTTCTCAGCTTCTGTCATTCCATTTTCATTCTGTTGCAATCTGGGTACACTGCCTGGTATGCTGCTGATTCCTTTAGACACGGTTTCTTTTGCAGGATCCTGTTCTGCACCATTTCTGTCTTGAAAATCAATTTGACTCGCAGATTTCTTCCCCTCGAGTATTCCCATATTTTCTGAAAATTTATCAGCTCACTCATGTCCTCCTCTCCTGTTTGATAATATTTTCAATCTCTTCTTTCTCTCTCTGCCATCTTTCATCATATGATGACCTCCCTTCACTCTCCTGAAGCCCATCGATAAAGACTGACCTCTCCCTCTCCTTCTATTGCCTTTCCCTCCACATCTCTGTGTCCCATTTAAACAGCCATGTGTGTTTGTGTTTGCGCGCGCGCGCGCGCGCGTGTGTGTGTGTGTGTGTGTGTGTGTGTGTGTGTGTGTGTGTGTGTGTGTTTCCCAATGTCAAAGGCATCTGTCGATGGACAGTTGGTCAATTCTGTTTATTTTTTTTTTTTGTATCCATCTGTACTCACCCATATGTGGCTGTTCCTGGCCTTACCTCTTTGCTGTCCGCTGCCAGGTTCACTCTTTCCTGGCACCGATAGCCCTATTGCACCTCTTCTTGAAAGTTTGTATGAATTCTGCCTCTGTTAATTCATTGTCTTTGTCGTTTTTTCTCTCTCTCTTCTCTTGGTTCTGTTATTCTGTCGTAGAACCCTCTTAAGTTTCTGGGATCATAAAATTATGCTGAATGTTATTTAATTTCTTTCGTGGAACTAAACTTGACGATACAAGAACCAGAGGTGACGTAAGTACGACGTTCTAAAATGAGAAGAATTTACAGGATGAACAAAGAGAGTCTGGGAGGCGGGTCTTAGGCACACAAGATAACAGCTGGAAGTTAAAAGCACAAATGTGCCATAGGGTTGTTAGGAAATGTTTGTTTAGTCTTAAGTGGTCAGGAAGTGGAACGTTTAGACAGAGAAGTGGTAGAAGCGGAAACCACATATAGCCTTAAGAATAGGTAAGATAAGGCTCACACAGCCAACAGAGAAGCGGAACCAGGAGTTGAGACTCGATCCCTGCAACCACAATTAGGAGAGTACAATTAGGTAAGTACAAACACATACACAGATGAGTCTAGTTCAGTAAGTGAAAATTTAATGATAAGTGCGACAGTAGACCAGAAAATAATCGTCCTGTAAATAATGACTGCGCACATACTGGATCCCATAAGTCAGGTTAATAACAGTAGTCTAGAAGTGGATAAGTGATTAATGCTAAGGTAGTGTAAAAAGTGCTCAGTGCTATCGATTAGTGGAATACCTACAGAAAATGTGATGGAGGTGATCTCTGCTTCGAGAGTAGGGCAGACAGGTTAGGCCAGAGTTGACTCCTCAAGAATAAAAAGCCCTCATGGTGACACTGCTTTCCGTCTTGCAGCAGTAATAAGAGGTTTGATCGGAGAACACAAGCTTCATGTCACCAGAGCGACATTATCATTATCATTACATTATCACACTCCAGCAACTGAAAGGTACTTGTTGCTGCCGTGACCCACAATAGGGCTTTTGGCTATCCCCACTATAACACGTATTCCACACAATTGCGCCTTCGTCTCAAGGTCGTCATTAGTGAACATATTACCATATGATAAAGCCACATATTAAGGGACTTTTTTCTTAACGAATAAACCAAAAATCGGTGGGATCAAGCTTAACGTCACTAGGACCACAGTTTCACCCCAAGTCAACAACCACAGAGTCCACAACAGTGACCATTCTCAGCTGCCTTTGTGTGATTTTGTAATTGTTGTGTGTGGTTAGCTGGTTTCCTGTGCATTTAATTATTATCGAGAGCTAAACTCGTAAGGGTTATATAGAGCTTGGGGGCATTGGAAGGCATTCAGGCTTAGTTTATGGAACTGGAGCACAGATCCAGTGCTGTAGATCAAGAGCATCTCACCAGCATCAAGGAACCTCCTTTGAAAGGGGATACATAAGAACTGCACACTAAAAATAATTTTGAGAGAAAAAAAAAGGAATTAACGTCTATACCAGACTTCTCCAACAAGCATGTTGTTGGAGTCATTCAGTGTGTTAAGTGCCATCACTGATAAGTGGCAACAAGAGCAGATGTAGCCCTGCCAGTAGACTCCTGCTGAATTCTATCAGTTTGTATGATTATAGATATATTACAAACAATTAAAAAGAGATTTCGTTGTTTTAAGTGATTTTAAGGAATAGATTTCTAGTGATGAACTTCTCGGGAAGATTTTCAAGATATGTGATATTATTTGACTACAACTTCCACTGAAGGGTGAAATGTTCTCGTTTCTACGGAGATTCAGTTCATGCAGGCTATTAAACTTAATACACTTTCATATTTTAACAACTCTTTTAGATACTAGTTTATTTACGTTTAGACATTAAGCAAAATTTTCTGTAATAGTTCCTACTTAATTTCTTAACATTCTAATACCATGTACACTTAGTTATGAGGAGAGGCTAATGGAATTGAATCCAACTGCTCTGGAAGATAGACGAACCAGGGGAGATATAACATACAAAATGCCCAGGCCTCAGTCTGTTTGAGAGGCGAGAAACGGGAACTCAGGGACACATCTGGAAGTTAAAGATAAAGATGAGCCAAAGAAATGTCAAAGTTTTTTTTTTCAGTTTCAGAGTGGTCGAAAATTGGAATAATCTTTGGGAAGAGATGGAGGCAGGCTCCATACATAGCTTTAAGAGCAGGTACGATAAGGCCCACGAGGCTAGGAGGGAGTGACTGGCAATCAGCAAGTTGAAAGGTGAGAACAAAGATCTAGGATTCGACCCCCTGCAGCCACATATAGATGAGTACATGTATGAGAGTAAACACACTTCTTAGTACCTGCAACAGAAATAACAGATTACAGATGTAAATTAAAGAAAAAGTGGAGCCGAAGGCATGCTAGATTTTTCAGAGAGGTTGATTAATGGAATGATTTAAGATTGGTAATAAGTACTTCAACCAATGCTTGAACAATATTGCGAACAATTCGCCAGACAGCAAAATACACAAAGCAGTCGTGGTCAGCACAGCGTCAGACAAGGAAGGAGACAAAACGACCCTAACTGATTACGGTCGACAAGTACTCCATACATGGTAAAAAAAAAAAAAAAGTTCCCAAATTAATGAGTCTAAGTCATTTAGACTCGAGACTTGAAGCCTATAAAGTGTCTTATGATATACAACCTCAGAAAATGTCAAAAATCACTAACTCTAAGTAAGGATCTGTGAACTGGGTTGCACTATTACGAGATGTATGTTTCGGCTCACCAACAGAAACATTGCCAGAAAACAGAGCCTACATAACAAGAGCAGAGGATAACAACGTTCTCCCAGACAGTAGAGAGAGGAGAGGTGTTGCCTTGAAGAGATCCAGCCAGAGTGAGCGAGAAGCAGACGCTGCAAGTACGATTTCAAGTGTCTGCCGCCGGCGTACCACGCAATCAAACAAGTGAGCAAGTAGTTTGTAGTTCGAGCACAGAGTGTAGTGTAGTTGTTACATCATACCCATATACGCAGCTGAAGATATATGACAACTAATAACATAGGGCATGATATTTTCACTTCAACTTGTGATGTAGTTCAGCTGGGCTTGTGAGGTCTCTAGGGAGACCTAATTATATGGTCACACCTTGCCTTGGCAAATGTCTGTCAGCCACGCCTTTCGGCGTCAAATCTCGGCGTCAGGTCAAAACACGTTTTGCACACCCCATTGTGCGGGGTGCTCTTGGGACAATATAAGCCCGAGGAACAACTGAGGAAGAGGGAGACTTTGAGCAGAGTTGCTGCTGTGTGTAGAACTCTGAGCAGGAGATTCGAGAGGAGCTGCTGCTGGGGTGCAGGGCTCCAGAGAAGGCTGCTGAAGTCTCTGGAGGAGACTGTTGGAGACACTGGGCAGAGTACTGGCTTGGAGCAGTACTCGTGCTGTATAGGTCTTGAGACCTGTGGCTTAGTTCCTGTGGTGAACTGTCCTCTGAACTATATTGTAAGTTATATTCATTTTCGTCAAGTTGATTGTATTCCCTGTCTCACTGCTTATATATACCATCCCATTTATCTAAACCACAATAATGTACTCCTGTTCCCAAATATATTATTGTACAAAGACTTAATAAAAAACTGTGTTTGAGTAGAATAGTAATATTCACTGTCCCCGTTATTGTATTTCTATTTCTATTTTATTATGTTTATATGTGAGTGAAGAGTGAGCGAGTTATATGGTAGTGAGTAGTGTAGAGTTAATGAGAGTGTCGTGGTGGTCACCACTGACCTGTCATACCTACCTACCTCCTGCCTGCCTCCTTCCTGCTCACTGTCTCCCTCCTAGCTACTCCGTCCCGATTACTCTCCTTTACTCACATATTCTCCAATTATCCTTTACGTTCCATTATTTCCCCCTTCATGACAAACTATTAATGAAAATAATATTACATGAAAGAAAATCTATACAGTAATTATTGTGCCACTTTTCTGAGGCGCTACAGATGTATGTAACTCAGGGTCTTAAAACTGAAACTTGAAATGTAAAGAGCCTGATGTAACAGCCAGGCTTAGGCTTAGTTACAAGTACTTCTGGCAATTTGGCAAACAAACAGATGATGATCAAACTAATTGCAAAGCACGTGGGTAACCTTATGGTAACACTCTGGAACACTATCTGCCTGACATATCACTTAACATATGCTGCATCTCAGGGTATCTAGCTAATGAAAATAATGTATATTTGAAACAAGTATATTATTAATGAAAATAAGGTACATATTTAGCAAGTATCCTAAATTTGCTTGCAACAGAATATACATAATTTATAGATGTACATACAGAGGTACTCCTGTTAGCCCTTTTGGGACCCAGTTCCAAGGGCTTTTGTGTATCCATTTGTTCCCGCGCTATCATCCACAAGATAGATATGGGGGCGGACAATAAACAAGATTCCAAAAAGCAAACTGGGACTAGAATCAATCCAAATAATTCTCAAAAGAAGACTGGCCACCTTTTAAAAAGTACAGTAAGTTGTATTTAAGTTTAGTGTACGTAAAATACAAATATTTAACAACAGTCTTGAGGATACACATGTTACAGAAACATAAAAACATTAAATTTCTGTAACTTAGGATAACCAACTAACGCCAAACACCGTGACTTATTTTAGACGAGACGTCCTCCAGGTATTTCAAAGAAACTAATTTAAATTTATTAATAAAACTAGTACATGATAATTTACACAAGCTAACATCAAGAGATTGTTTCTCTTGAGGAAAACACATCAGCACTAAAAGTTTAAAGTTTCACACAATCCAACAAAATTTGCGCCTACACAGCCTAATGCCATGAAACGATTCATCCATTTCATATCAGCCAGAGAAGATTGATGGAAAGTTAAAATTTATATATCTCAAAGTGAATGTACAGCTGTGTCGTAATAAAGCCCACCAATTGTAAAAGTTTGAAGTAGATCAAAAAAAGGCATTCCTCATCAATTGATATAATTCCAACAATTCCTCGTTTTTTTTTTTTAACTTTCGGTAAAATTTTTAATTTTCACCAACTTGGACTAAACTTTCGGGTTATTATCATTCTTATAGAATGGATCGTCAATATTTTGAAGCCAGTCAGAAGAAGCATTCTTTAGGAATTGAATAAAGAGGAACACCTTTATGTATTCAATAAAGTTGTCCAGTTGGCACTTGTACCACCCAATGGCAGTCTGAGCCTTTTGTTCAACAAACCACATCACTGATGAAAATTTGAAGACGATCAGACGAGTCATTCTCCAGTTACGGAACGAATTCAAAAGATTCCAAGTTTTTTTTTATACTATTTTACTACATAATTTGCCTTCAAGCAAAAGAAACTTAGTAGGTGTTGTCCTGGTCCTAAGATGCATCAGCCATTAAATAATGAAGCCTTTCAGAAGAAGTAAACTGATAATTTAGTTAACGTGATATAACAGGAATAAATATTTTTCCTTTAAGACACCAGCAGCCTCCCACCCTGGCAGGTGATCCGAAAAAAAGAAGAAACCAAAGTTTTTCGTCACTTTACACTTGGTAAATTATACATGAGAGAGGGGGGGGGGTTAATGAATCAATATTTCACATCATATTACATATAACTAAACTACTATCTACACTTCTGAATTTCACTCTCAGGCGTAAATGATTTTTTTTTTTGGCACCTTTTTTGAACATTTCAATCTCTGCCACTGAGAGTTTTGGACGTTATTCGAGGCATTTCACGATGCCGGGAATGGGCTCAACAACTTTCGACGTCGGGAACGCGAACATGCCAACTGTTCCAAGAATTTGGTCCACGTTACCGTGCACAACTGTTGAAATTCTGAAGTTGTTTGAAGGAGGTGTTCTCGAATTATGAGTGAAATAAAATCGAAAAGTTGGAAGAAACAAAAAGAATAAAATTTAGGCAACATTTTTAAAGGTATCCCTTCTTAAGTATCAAACTGCCGCTTTTGTGGCCAAATGTCTATCACTGCCCCCCTACTCTCTCTCTCTCTCTCTCTCTCTCTCTCTCTCCTTCCCCCTCTATCGCTCTCTCTCTCTCTCTTTTAAACAGGGTTGGACAAGGTTAGGTTAAGGATCCCTAGCTTTATTGACAAGCTATTTACAAGTTAAGGATTCCTAACTTTATTGACAAGCTAAGAGCTGTTACTTACATCAGTTCTCTCTCTCTCTCTCTCTCTCTCTCTCTCTCTCTCTCTCTCTCTCTCTCTCTCTCTCTCTCTCTCTCTCTCTCTCTCTCTCTTTCTCTCTCTCTCTCTCTCTCTCTTTCTCTCTCTCTCTCCCAGCCAACAATCTCCCAACCATTTGCCTTCCTCTATGCTGCAGGAATTTCATAATTATGCACTAAACCCCAAGGAACACTTCTACGTATAAATTACGCCGCACTCCCAGATATACAGGTCCTTCTGGAATGGTGAGTGTGTGTGCGTGTGTGTTACTTAGTGTGTGAATGTGTGTGTGTGTGTTACTTAGTGTGTGTGTGTGTGTGTGTGTGTGTGTAGGGATGTGGGTGTGCGTGTGTAGGGATGTGGGTGTGCGTGTGTAGGGATGTGGGTGTGCGTGTGTAGGGATGTGGGTGTGTTCAGTGGTCATACGGTCCTGAGCTGCTTTGGGTATTAGTGTGGAGAGTTACAAGGCCATGGTTTGCTTCTGCAATGTTTTAAAAATCTGAGGTTAGTGTGTTGAAGGAGGAGAAAATTAGGAGACCGAAGGTTCACCTCGATGAGTCTGGAAGTGAATGTGAAGTGGCTGGAGTGGGTGAGGGGAATGAGGTTCCCAGCAGTGAGAAGCAGTCCAGTACTTGCTACAAGTGGCGAGTGGTTCCTAGTAATGGGAGGAGCTTCAAGATAAGGAAAGTTAAGAAAGAAGATTTGAAGGTAGGAAATCGCTTCTCTGTTCTTCAGGATGAGTGTACTTCAGTGGTCAGTGAAGGTAAAGGTACTACTTCCCTGCTAATAGAGGTAAGTGCATTCTTGTAGTTGGTGACTCACAGGTAAGATATATGGACCGTGTTTTCTGTAATAGGAAAAAGAATGTGAGACAGAGAGTGTTTTCCTGGAGCTGGTGTTGGTGACATACTCAACAGGTTGGATAACATCATGTTAGGTAATGGAAACAAGCTCATTATGTCTCAGTGCTGGTGGAAATATCAGGAAGGATACGAGAGAAGAGCTGCTAGATAAATACAGGTCAGCTATATTTAATTAGGTCAAAGAGAGGGATCCCAGTCATATGTAGCATCTTGTCTAGAAAGGGAGTGGGCAATGAATGGGTGTAACTTGCTAGCTAGACATATACTACAAGGAACTTGCAATCCCATTCATTGACAACTGGGACAACTTTTATGGCAAACATGATATGTTTGCAAAGGATGGGGTACATCTCTCTGGGGCAGGGGTGGTAGCATTTGCCAACTCAGTCAAGAGGGCCAATGCTGACATGTCTAGAATTTTAATCTGATGGAAGACAGAGGTATGGGTATGTGTGGGAAACAGTCAGGTTGTAGCACTAGGGTTGAAAACAGTAAATGTTTAAAAGACATTATTCAATGGATCAGGTGAGCAAAGGGAGACAGCAGAGGGCAGTGAGAGACTAGCTTCCTTAAGGTTTACTAAGGTGTAAGAAATAAGATAGATGAGCTAAGATTAATTGCAAGTGCAGAAGCATAGATATTATTTCTATAACAGAGACCTGGGTCAATCTGAATGCCACATAAAAAGCTATAAATTATTCCACACTGATAGGGTCAACAGGAAGGGTGGTGGAGTAGCGATGTAAGTCAGAGATAATTTAAATTGTTGTCTTAGAGAATATATAAAATTAGAAGCGTCAGCCACTGAATCTGTTTGCTTACAGCTTCTCGAGAGCCGTGAAAAACTAATCTTGGGTGTGATTTACAGGCCCCCAAACCTTGATAGGGAGTGCAGTAAACTTCTATGGGACGAAATTCGTAAGGCATATATATACGAAAATTTTGTGCTAATGGGAGATTTTAACTTTAGACACATTGATTGCAGAAATTTGGCAGGAAATTTAGAGTCAAGCGACTTTCTTGATACGATTCAAGATTGTTTTTTAAATAGATTGTGACAGGAAATAATTTGCTTGACTTGGTTCTTGCCAGCAGGGAATCACTAATTAATAATCTTGAGGATAATGATGAGCTTGGGGAAAGTGATCACAAATAACTCAGTTTTAATATATCATGGAATTGCCCTAAATATTGGCAGTCAAGCCTCTGTCCCTGATTTCCTCTTGGCTGATTTCATAGGACTGAGAAATTACCTGGGTGGGCTGAACTGGAATGACCCGACTATGGGTCAGGTAGGTGGTGATTATTGCCGATATGACGTTTTTCAGAGCATAGTTCTAGCTGCTCAGGTAACTTATGTTCTGAATAGGGGAATCAGATCAAACAAAAATAATCTTAAATTGATAAATAGATTAAAACATCTCAATGGTCAAAAGAGAGGCATATATAGGCGAATCAAAGGAGGAGAGAGGCAGTTAAGAAATCAATATATTAGTTAAAGAGTGAAATAAAAAAAAAAGGAATATGAAAAGCAAAGAGATATTATGAGGTTAAAGTCGCAAAGGAATAGAAGACTAACCCAAAAGGATTCTTTCTGGTATACAGAAGTAAGATTAGGGACAAGACAAGCCCACTCAAAAGTTACTAGGGTCAGCTCATCGACAGTGATAAGGAAATGTGCAGATTTTTTGAAACTTACTTCCTTTCAGTTTTTACACAGGAAGATATTAGCAATATTCCAGAAATAATAAATTATGTAGAACAGGATGATAATAAATTATGCACGATTAGGGTCATTAGTGATACGGTCCTTAGGCAAATAGATAAATTGTAACCTAACAAATCCCTGGACCCTGATGAACTGTATGCAAAGGTTCTAAAGGAATGTAAAGGGGAGCTTAGCAAACCTTTGGTTAATCTTTTCAACATATCACTACAAACTGGCATAGTGTCAGATAATTGGAAAATGGCCAGTGCGATACCTATTTTCAAAGCAGGTATCAAGTCCTTAGCTTCGAACTATAGATCAATAAGCCTAACCTCCATAGTAGGAAAATTTATGGAATCAATAACTGCCGAGACAATTTGTAGCCATCTTGAAAGGCATAAATTGATTACTGAATCTCAGCACTAAAGTATTCGAAGAGGTAGACCATGGTAATGAATACGATAGTGTATATGGTCTTCAGTAAAGCTTTTGGTAGAGTCCTACATCAGAGACTATTGACGAAAATTAAGGCACACGGAACAGAACTTTTCTTCCTGGATAGAGGCGTGGTTAACAGATAGGCAGCAGAGAGTTTGCATAAGTAGGGAGAAATCAGTGGGGAAGCGTCACGAGCGGTGCTCCACAGGGGTCAGTGTTGGGCCCCTTGTTCACAGTCTACATAAACGACATAGATGAGGGAATAAATAGCGACATAAGGAAGTTTGACGATGACACCAAAACAGGCCGTCGAATTCATTCTGACGAGGGCATTAGAGCACTCCAGGATGATGTGAATAGACCGATGCAGTGGTTTGAGAAGTGGCAAATGCAGCTTAATGTAGATAACTGCAAAATTCTAAGCATTGGACAGGAAAATAACCGTGCCACATATAAACTAAATAATGTAGATCTTAATACTACTGATTGCGAAAAAGATTTGGGAGTTCTGGTTAGCAGTAATCTAAAACCAAGACAACAGTGCATTAGTGTTCGTAATAAAGCTAACAGAATCCTTGGCTTCATATCAAGAAGCATAAATAATAGGAGACCTCGGGATGTTCAACTCTATATATCCTTGGTTAGGCCTCATTTGCATTATGCTGCCCAGTACAAAGAAGGATGACAAAGTTGATCCCATGTATCAGAAATCTTCCCTTTGAGGATAGACTGAGGGCCCTGAGTCTGCACTCTCTAGAAAGGCGTAGAATTAGAGGGGATATGATTGAAGTGTATAAATGGAAAACAGGAATTAATGAAGGGGATATAAATAGCGTGCTAAAAATATCTAGGCAAAACAGGATTCGCAGCAATAGTTTTAAGTTGGAAAAAATCAGATTCAGGAAGGATATAGGAAAGCACTGGTTTGGTAATAGAGTTGTGGATGAGTGGAACAAACTCCCGAGTACCGTCATAGACGCTAAAACGTTGTGTAGTTTTAAAAATAGGTTAGATAAATACATGAGTGGGTGGGGATGGGTGTGAGTTGGACCTGACTAGCTTGTGCTACTAGGTCTGATGCTGTGCTCCTTCCTTAAGTGAATGTAACTTGACCTGATTAGGTTGGGTCATTGACTTAAGCCGGTAGGAGATTTGGACCTGCTCGCATGGGCCAGTAGGCCTTCTGCAGTGTTCCTTCTTTCTTAAGTTCTTATGTGTACTCGCCTATCTGTGGTTGCAGGGGTCGATACTCAGCTCCTGGCCCCGCCTCTTCGCTGATCGCTACTAGGTCCTCTTTCTCCCTGCTCCATGAGCTTTATCATACCTCGTCTTAAAGCTATGTATGGTTCCTGCCTCCACTACATCACTTGCTAGACTATTCCACTTCCTGACACCTCTATGACTGAAGAAATACTTCCAAACATCCCTTTGACTCATCTGAGTCTTCAGTTTCCAATTGTGACCCCTTGTTTCTGGGTCTCATCTCTGGAACATCCTGTCTCTGCCTACCTTATCTATTCCTTGCAATATTTTGTATTTCGTTATCATGTCTCCCCTGACCCTCCTGTCCTCCAGTGTCGTCAGGCCTATTTCCCGTAAGCTTTCTTCGTAGGACATTCCCCATAGCTCTGGAACTAGCCTTGTTGCAAACCTTTGTGCTTTCTCTAATTTCTTGACGTGCCTGACCAGGTGTGGGTTCCAAACTGGTGTTGCATACTCCAGTATGGGCCTGACGTACACGGTGTGTAGTGTCCTGAACGATTCCTTACTGAGGTATCCGAACGTTATTCTTAGATTTGCCAGGCGCCCATATGCTGCAGCAGTTATCTGGTTGATGTGTGCTTCCGGAGACGTGTTCGGTATTATACTCACTCCAAGATCTTTCTCCTTGACCGAGGTTTGCAGTCTTTGGCCACCCAGCCTATACTCTGTCTGCGGTCTTCTTTGCCCTTCCCCGATCCTCATGAATTTGCATTTGGCTGGGTTAAACTCGAGAAGCCAGTTGCTGGACCATGTGTCCAGCCTGGCAAGGTTTCTTTGGAATCCCGCCTGGTCCTCATCTGATTTAATTCTTCTTATTAACTTCACATCATCTCCAAACAGGGACACTTCTGAGTCTATCCCTTCCGTCATGTCATTCACATATACCAAAAACAGCACTGGCCCTAGGAATGACCCCTGTGGAACCTCGCTTGTCACAGGCGCCCATTGTGATACCTCATCTCGTGCCATGACTCGTTGTTGCCTCCCTGTCACGTATTCTTTGATCCATAACAGTGTCCTTCCTCTTATACGTGCCTGATCCTCTAGCTTCTGCATTAATATGTGTGTGTGTGTGTGTGTGTGTGTGTGTGTGTGTGTGTGTGTGTGTGTGTGTGTGTGTGTGTGTGTGTGTGTGTGTGTGAGTGTGTGTGTGTGGCTGGGTGGGTGTGTATGTGGGTTATTACTTATTAGTGGTGGTGTGGGTGGGTTGTTGTGTTGTTGGTAGTGATGGTAAGGGAGTGATGGTGTTGGTGAGGTGATAGTGAAGTGGTTGGGGTGAGGTAGTGGTAAACTGGTGGTGGTAATTATGAGATGGTGGTAGTAAGGTGATGATAGAGAGGTGATTGTGATCGTGAGGTGGTGGCGCTTGGTAGTGGTTGAAGGTGGTTGGTGGTGATGACGGTTAACTTCAGTGGTATTGGTGGTGGTTCGTGATGTAAAATGTGATGGTAATTATTCCCTAACACCACTAGGTTAAGGTCTCCACCACCACCATTCTAACGTCTCCACCACCACCATTCTAACGTCTCCACTACCACCATTCTAACGTCTCCACTACCACCATCTCAACTTCTCCACCAGCACCGTCCTGGTGTCTCCTCCACCACTATCTCCAATACCTCGCCGTGTACTTTAGCTCCTCTTCGCCAGTGTTGTTCTAACTTTGAGAACAAGAGCTAAACAAGAGGTCATTAGCGCGGGTCCTCACGCAACTTAACTACTACTTCAGCGCCAAGCGTTTACACGAGTTGAGAGCAGCTCCAGCTCTCTCACACACTCAACACACTCCTATCACCTAATTACGAGGTGCGTTCTGAACGCTTCCCACATTGGCGAGATTATTATTGCTAGGGTAAAATTAAAGCAGTAAATATTTCCAATTTTCGAACATAAAATAGGCCTTTCCCCCAAAGGAAATTAATGCTCTCTTAGGCTTGGAGTCTAGTCTATCACTGGAGGAAGAATGTTATATTTATGGTTTAGAGAGAGGAGGCTGGAGAGTAAATGTGGCACCAGTGTAGTGGGTAAAATGGTGTGGCTGGTTCAGATCCCCCACAAGGAGGACTTAACCCGATAATAGCTCGGCTAATACAAACCAGATCAGGGAAAACCCATTACTACAGAGAGAGAGAGAAATACACACACACACACACACACACACACACACACACACACACACACACACACACACACACACACACACACACACTAACACACACACACGCGGAGACAGAGACTGACAGAGTCTGAGCAAAAATAACAAGAGGCAAAGTGAGGAATGAAATGGAGGGGAAAAAAACGAAGACACATTAATGCATATGAGAAAGCAAAATAACAGAACATCTTACAGTTACCACCGAGGCATCTGCTCACAGACACTAACTGTAAAGTGCTTATCTATCCGGTTCTTAAAGGACTAATTGCTTTGGTGTAAACAGTATGAGAGCTTTGTTTCAGCTGTCTGTAACAAATTACAAGAAAGGGTGGAGGGTGAGGGAGAGGTCAGAAGACCAGGATGAAGGGCAAGAATGGGGGACGAAACCAAACGAGAAAAAAAAAACAGGGAGTACACAAGGTGGTAGGAAGGGAGAGACGATAATGAAGAGAGAAGTGGTAATAATAATAATAATAATAATAATAATAATAATAATAATAATAATATAATTATAATTATCATTATTATTATCATGAGGAAACGCTAAACACATAGGAGTCGAAAAAGAATACAAAGGCACAATACCGTGACTGGAATACACAGATAACCCGTACACAGGAGAATCAAGCTAATGACAACGTTAGGGTCCGACATGTAGTATTAACCAGTCAGTGTGACCAGTTAATGGTCCAAGTCGGACCGAAACGTCGTCATAAGTTTCATTCTCCTTTGTGCGGGTTATTTGTGTACCATAGGAGTCACTTAGGCCAAGGATTGGTGTAGGCTCTATCCTCCGTGTGCAATAAAGAGAGATCACCAGTGAGCTGGGATAAGTCAGGACACTTCCCTTTCTCACTTTCCGGAGGATCAAGAGAGCTCGGATAAGTCAGACTACTTCCCTCCCTCCCTACCACGCCATTCCACTAAGGTTACCAAAGACAGTCGATCGCGCATTACAAAGAGCCACCTTCGATAACACAGACATTATTCAAACCACGGTATTATCAGGCAGTTTGTTTCACTTAGCTGTCGTGATCGCTGGAGCGTGAGAGGGCGCCTTGCCAGAAATGTTTCTCTCTGTCGGCGTCTGAGTTCACTTTCAGATTCCGGCCAACCTTGAGTGAAATACACTCCGCCTCTGCCAGTAGAGGTACCGAGTTCTCTATTGTCTCTCGTCGCCGTCAGCACCAGAAAGCGTTAATAATAGTGAATAGTTCATAACAATAAATTCTTCATGAATAAGAGTATATATCAAAATTATTAAACTTTGTGTGTAAATTAGAGTATATGTAATAATAATTTCTACAGTTATAACCACAATTAAAACTAGATGCATTTCGGTGGTTGCACGATCCAAGAAAGGAATCCCGTGTATTGCAAAACTGCAGTCCAATGTGCCTCAATGCACGCGACTAGAATAATGCAGTGAGGCATCAGTTTGTAATGCAGTTAAGCATCGACAATGAGGATCTAAAATAAATCAGAAGAAGCATTCACAAGTCATCAAAGAGAAAGTAATATCACAGTTCCTTCAATAAAATTTTTAAATTAGGACATTCACAACTCATAATTCAAACTTTCAGTTAAAAAAACATATTTGAAGCTAAACTCAAGAGGAATTCTCTTGTTATCTCAGACTGATAGCCTCGTTAAATTTCAAAATGCCTTAAATTTTTTTACTCAATTTTCTTTAATCATTTATATTCTAAATCAAATTCTCTATAATCCAATTTGAAAAATGTTTTATTTTTTTTATTAAAAAAAAAAAAGTTTGTAACAGTTGTTTTAAACACTGGCAAAATGGCAACCCACACAGTCCAAAATCACAGCAAACAGATTTGTTAATTATGATACACCAGCGTTTAAGGTTTGAAGCCATTCTGATGAATCATTCTCTATTTATTACATGGAAAATAATTTAGTAAAATTTGCAAATTAATATTAACACAGCAAAAAGTGAGCGCCAAGACTTGGTATAGTAAATCCCGCCGATGTTGAAAATTTGAAGCCGATCATAAGAGATCCTCCAGTAACTGACCTGACTCCATCATTTAGTGTTATCGAAGAATTTCAGATAATTTTTAAATTTTCACCGACTGACACTAAACTCATGGGTTATCATCCTTCCTGCAGAATCTACCATCAAAAATATTCTGAACCCGGTCAGAAAAAGCGTTTTTTAACCACTGAATACAAATAACACTATACGATAAAAATGACAAATTGGGACTTAAAGCTCCCAGTAACAGCACGAAATATACATTCAGAAAAATTACACCAGTAGTGAAAATTTCAAGCAGACCAGATGATGCATTCTCCAGGTATGTCGGGGATTATAACCATACCAAGTTTTTTTTTTTTTAACTATTTTACTATATTGACAGATTAACTTACAGATAGAACTAAATTAATAGGTACTTTCATGGTCTAAGATTCTTTAGTTGCTGGATGGAAAATAATTTATTAAATAAATTTGTCAAATTAAAACTAATACACCTTTAAATAAATGCCAAACATTTTTTTTCCGATAAAGCCCACCATCTGTGAAAGTTTGAAGCTTATTAAAAGAGGCATTCACTCGTTATTGCTCAAACTCTAAAGATTCCAAGTTTTTTAAGTATGTTAGTAAACTGTCAAAGTTTCATTTACACAAACTAAATTTAAGTAAGATGAATCAGCTCTTGAAGATTTTAGGGGAAGGGGGGAGGTGGGTAAAGAGTTTACACTGTTATATATATGTAATCTTCATCTTTACCTCGCCACTACTGCTGTCTACAATACAGTTTCCTCTGTATTTGACTGATGAAGCTTATAGTGTAGGTAAAAGGTTTCAACAAAAAAACTAACCAACTGTTGCACATTGTGTCTTGCTTGTCAATGGGCAGATGTGTACCTACATGCTTCACTTGTCCTTTTGTCGAAATGAGATACACCTTTTTTAATGTTTGAAGCCAAACAGAAAAGGCTTTTGAGAGTTATTTTTATCCATTCCAGAAAATAGCAATGAGTTCTATAATTTTGATTATAGGACACTTGCACATACCAATAGTCGCATGAACTCTTTTCTCAGTACAGTATACCAAAATAAAAAAAAAGTTGAAGGCGATTTGATAAGGCATTCTCAAGTTATAAACGAAAATTTTGAGGAAGGAAAAAATATTAGGCAACCACTTAAAGGTCCCCATACGGGTATACGTAATAAAGACTAGATGTGTTTCAGTTACTATGGAATCCAGGAAAGGTCTCTCTCCTTACTGCATAACCTCAGCCCCAGGAATAATGTAGAGTGAAGCACATATTTCCATTGAAGTTAAAAGAAATCAATGAAGATGCGAACCTTCCATTAAGTCGTTGAGAAGTTGCATAATCAAATTAATGGAAATGAAATTTTGAGGTTAATATGATGAGGCAGCCACAAATAATCACATGAAAACTCGAATTTCCATTTTTCAACGACTTTAGAAAAAGTGAAAGTTGTCAGTAACAAAATACAATATCAATCTAAGCTTTTCTCTAAGTAGGATTCACCAGCATTAAGGTTTCAAGTCGAAAGGAAGAGACATTATTCAATTATTTCACAGAAACCAGTGTATTTAACTGAAATGGGAAAAATAAAAGTAACAAAACACTAAAATAAGGCGAAGATTCCTTTGAGAAAAACACACAGACCAAAAAATGCATTATCCAGCTATTTACACAAAATTCAACAAATACAAGCTTATTAGGTTAGCAAATAAAAGAAATTTCCACCTTCACAACCTCAACTCAATTTTTTTTTCACCCATTTCACACACCACATTAGTCGTTAAACACTGATGCCGTTCAGAAAAGACAAACTAGTTATTGAAAAAAAGCAACACTATGCTATTCCAAAATTAAAACTGGGAGAATGGCAATTACACATTCCATTAATAATTCCAACCCGTAGCTCGATTGCTAGCTAGCGCACTCGGCTCACTGAGGTCCGATGTTCGAATCCCCGGTACGGCTGGATAACATTAGGACGTGTTTCCATAAGACACCTGCCGTCCAAGTTCACCCATCAATTTAAAATGGGTACCTGGGTGTTAGTCGACTGGTGTGGGTCGCATCCTGGGACAAAACTGACCTAATTTGCCAGAAATGCTCTCATAACAAGCAGTTTTCTATATAGAAGTATGTCACTGATGTCAACTATGGTCTGTATATATGTGCGTGTACTTGTAGAAATAAAGATATCATAATTATTATTATTATTATTATTATTATTATTATTATTATTATTATTATTATTATTCTAAGTAGGATCCACCAGTGCTGAAAGGTCGAAGTTGATCAAGAGAGGTTTTCCACAGTTATTGCACGGAAAAAAAATCGGTAATGTTGTATACGAAACGGACCAGAGGGCGCCTGTACTTATCAATTTTTCCATGATTGTTTTCCTACTTATAGTTCACCAGGCAACCAGCCTACCTGCCCATCCCATACACATTCATCTCACACCCAACTTCCTCAACATTCTCCACCTGTCTCTCCACGTCACTGTGCTCCCTATATATACTCATATACTCTCTGCTCAGGTAGATCTGCTTGTGAATTGATAAAGCCCATTGTGTGGGCGAAACGTAGTTAATAAAGGATCACATTATACTGCACTTGTCTCTATTTTTTCCTTCGTGTCTGTATTTTATACTATTTATCTCCATACTTCGCCAGGGTTGAAAATTTAATGCCTACAAAAATTTATGAAATCGAAAGCAAAAACTTAAGTGTACAAGGAAAACAAGAACTCAGTATAAAAATCGTCCAGTTCTTGCATAAAAATAAAAGAATTTATAATATTTAAAGGCTCACTAAACTTATAAAATTTAGAAAACACTATAAAAATTACATTTTATTTAATAAAATTATTAAATTAGCTCCTACACCACCTAAATGCTATACAAAGATACTTTTCAATAAGATTCGCATAAACTCACTGTTTGTAGCTGACCAGAAGTGAAATTTTTCATGACATACCAATGTTACAGGCTAAGAGCTGGTATTGTATCTCAACTCATTTCAAAGCTCAACATTATCTATGGTAGGCTACCACCATTCGAGATGCGACCCACAATAGCCACTTAACACCCGGGTACCTAGTGACCAATGCGTAGGTGAATGCGGGCAGCAGGTGTAAGTTAATATGACAAACGTTTCGCCCCATGCCAGGGATCGAACCACGGATAACGAAATTAGTTCATTTAATGTAATTGGCAAATTAAAATTTAAACAGTTCAAAGTGAATGCCAAACCTTCATTAAGGCATGTCAAAAAAGGCATTCCCCAGTAATTAGTCGTAATCCAACGATTTTTATTTTTTTCGACCATGTCAGTAAAATCTCAGATTTGCACTTACGCAGAATAAACTTATGAGCCATCATCCTTATTATGGAATGCATCAGTGTTAATAGTTTGAAGCCAGTCAGACCAGACATTGTTTTGTCACTGGATGACTATCATTATCAAGATTTAATACAACTAGTAAACCGAGAGCAATGCAGCTCAGCAACAACGTGAGTGTTGCCGTCAACACACTGCAGTTCAGTAACAACGTGAGTGTTGCCGTCAACACACACTGCAGTTCAGTAACAACGTGAGTGTTGCCGTCAACACACACTGTAGTTCAGTAACAACGTGAGTGTTGCCGTCAACACACACTGCAGTTCAGTAACAACGTGAGTGTTGCCGTCAACACACACTGCAGTTCAGTAACAACGTGAGTGTAGCCGTCAACACACCACACCAACACTTCGAGGCTCACATCGGTGATGTGAGACATTCTATAGTTATGGCACAGATTATCTTTATTCCAATTTTTGTAAATATTTTATATTGACAGATTTGCTCCTACACGCAATAACTTTACTGAGTAGTATCCGGTGTGTCGGCCATAAAATAGTGAAGTTGTTCAAAAGAGGAGTATTATTCTCAGTTATATTTAATGTTTTTTTAAGTGGGTGAAATCACACTATTTTAACGTGGTTTAAAGGAGGGGGGGGATCACACTAGTTTCACCTTCACTCTGCACACTGGTCGAATTAAGATATACACCATTGTTTGAAACTTTGAAGTCAAGCCAAAAAGGCTTTTGCAGGTTATTGAAGGTATTGCAGGAAACTTGGAACAGTCTCTACAATACTAATCATAGTGCACTTCCAAACGCAAATAGTTACATGAACCCTCTTCCTGGTTCGGTGAACCAACGTTGAAAAGTCGAAGCCGATCGATTATAAATAAAAGTATGGAAGAGCATCAGAAAGAATAGAAAATAAGAAAAATTAAATTCAGGCGGCTAATTTACGATTACCTTTCAGGAATTCCTAAATTAGGATTTTTAACAAAAAAAAAAAAATACTGGAGCTTTAACAAAGTGACGCTGAATACTACTTTTAAAAAAATGACGTAGTAAAATGAAGACAGCTGGCAATAAAGAAGGGAACACTTAGCAGCACTCAGCACTGGGTACTCAGGACTCGCCACTCCCTCGTAACCATCCATACAGAGAATGGACAGCCGTTAGCGGTGGCCCATATTTTCCTCTCGGACATACAGGCCAATGTAAGAAGCTGAAGCTCTTAAGAGATGAGAGTGGAGAGGAGAGAAGAGGAACAGAAGAAAAATGAGAAGAGCGATAGAGAAAACAGCAATCAATACTAGATGGATTTCGGTCCCTGGACGATCCAAGAAGGTATCCCCATATTGTCTATCCGCAGCCTACTGTACTTTAATGTACTCAGTGGGAATATTGTGGTTTAGCATAAGCTTCTGATGCAGTGAAATGACACAATGCCTGAGGACCGAACACATGGCAGCCCAGTTCTAAAGCTCACAGGTCAGTTTTCTAACCAATGGATCACTGTGTTTGCAATCGTGCTATTACGATTTCGTGAGTCATGCAGTGAAATATTAGTATTGAGGATTGGAAGCGAGTCTATAAAAACATTCACAAGTAATCAAATGGAAAGTAATATTCCAGTTTCTTCAACAAAACTAGCAAATCAGGACATAAACAACCTCAAACTAATTCACACCTTCCACAAAGAACCATTAACTTTGAAGCCAACCCGAAGAGGAATTCTCGTGTTATCTCAGAGAGACCGCTATCCTCTAATATGCCAGAGTATTAAGGTTGAAGCTGCACGGAAGTTGCGTTAATTAAGTTATCATCGTTGAAGAGCTGAAGTCAGTTGGATGAGGCACTCGAAAATTACCGCATGGAAACCGGTATACTGATTTTCCCAACTAAGTGGGATTCACATGAGCCAAAATTAAATCAAGCTTATTCTTTAAGAAAGACTGACCAGCATTTAATATTTATATAAATGAGTTTAATTTAGCTTGACTCACGAAATCTGGAGTTTTGAGACTCTCTGATCGCGGGTTCTATCCCCGCCCGTGGTATGGTTTGGTGAGTTTAATTTAGGCTTCTAGTACATAACAAACAGTTTTTTATAACTGTCATGATGAAACACAATTTATGAAGATTTAATCTGTAAAGTAAAAGGACACAAGTGCAACTAATGTGACATTTCATTGTGGCAACGTTTCGCTCTCCAGGAGCTTTATCAAGCCATTACGTAATGGCTTGATAAAGCTCCTGGAGAGCCAAACGTTGCCACAATAAAATGTCACATTAGTTGCACTTGTTTCCTTTTACTTTACATATTGTCGGTAATTCTACCAACTTTATTACAAGATTTAATCTATTGAATATTAGTGGTGACGTGTACTTAGCTCAGTGGTGACGTGTACTTAGCCCAGTGGTGACGTGTACTTAGCTCAGTGGTGACGTGTACTTAGCACAGTGGTGACGTGTACTTAGCTCCAGTGGTGACGTGTACTTAGCTCTGTGAAGACCTGTTTGTGTGCTCTTGAGTGGTGACCTGTACTTTGAGTGCTGACCTATACTTAACTCTGTGAAGAAGTGTCTTGTTTGCTCCCGTGGACTGAACCAAGATGCCCTCCATCGAGCAACTTTACCAGCAACTTAAGGAAGAATTGAGGGCAGCGAAGATGGAGATACGGCGATTGACCGAGGAAAACAAGAGGATTCGTAGTAGTCCTCCTGTTTCGAGTCCTCAGGTCAAGAAGGGATCGTGGTCAGTGGCTGGACAGCAGGGGACGACGAAGTTGACGATCAAGAAGACGAATGGAAAGCCAGAAACGATGAAGAAGAAAGAGACTGCTGTGGAAACTCCCGTGGAAACCTCCAACGCATTCTCGGTGCTACCCGACGAATGTGAGTCTACTACTGGGATCGTCACGACGAACGACAACAAGGAAGGTAAGAATATTGTTGTTGTTGGGGATAGCCAGGTTAGATACATGGATAGGGCATTCTGCTTGAAGGACAGGAGTAGGAGACAAAGGGTATGCTTTCCTGGGGCTGGGATGGAGGACATTGTTAGCCGGCTTGACAACATCATGAACGGTAATGGGATCAATCCTATTATTTGCCTCAGTGCTGGAGGCAATGATGTAGGCAAGCGTAGAAGTGAGGATTTAGTTAGAAAGTTCAGGACAGCTATAGACATGATTAGGAAGAAGGGGGGGTGCCCTGTTATATGTGGCATTTTGCCAAGAAGAGGTGTTGGTAATGAATGGTTGTCCAGAGCAATTGGTATTAATTGTTGGCTGGATAAACACTGTAAGGATAATGCAGTACCATTCATTGACAACTGGGACAACTTCTATGGCCGAAATGACATGTATGCCAGGGATGGGGATCACTTATCCAGGGCAGGTGTGGGTTTTCTTGCTAACTCAGTTGAGGGGGTTGTTAGGACTTTAAACTAGGATTAGTTAGAGGTATGGGTTTAGAAATGATTAATAATGAGTATGGATATAATGACTTATGCTCTGATATTAAGAATCTTAATAGTAACTGTCATGTAGTAACTCTGGGTAATGATAATTTCAGAAATTGTGTAAAAACAAAGATGAATAGGAAAAATGTGCAGAAGAAAAAACATATGATGGTATTTTATGCTAACAGTAGAAGTGCAAGAAATAAAATTAATGAACTACGTTTGGTAGCATGTGCTGGGAACTTTGATATCATTGCATTAACTGAAACGTGGTATGATTTAAAGAGTCGGGATATGACTGCTGAGTGTAATATTCAGGGATTTAAGTTATTCAATGTGGATAGATGTAATGGGAAGGGGGGAGGAGTTGCATTGTATGTTCGAGAAAATATTAATTGTTGCATAAAAACAGGTATAAAAATAGATGGAGCAGTAACAGAGTCTGTTTGGGTAGAGTTCGTGGAGGGTCAAGAAAAACTAATTCTAGGTGTAATATACCGACCTCCAGGCTTGGATCACGATAGAGGGAGACTTCTTTGGGACGAAATTGTTAGGGCTTCTGGACACAGTAATGTAGTCATAGTAGGGGATTTTAACTTTAGCCAAATTGACTGGAATTCTTTGACAGGTAATCTAGAGTCCAGTGACTTCATGGAAACAGTTCAGGACTGTTTTCTGAAACAGAGTGTAACTGAACCTACCAGGGGTAATAATTTGCTAGACCTAGTCTTGTCAAATAAGGAAACACTAGTGAATAATCTGGAGATCACTGAAGAGCTTGGCGCAAGTGATCACAAATCCATCACCTTTAGCATTAATTGGGAATGCAAGAATAATGATAATACAGTAAAAATCCCCGATTTTCGTTCTGCCGATTATAATGGACTTAGGGAACATCTGTCTAATCTTGATTGGGGTTATCTAGCTAATGATTTTATTGACGATAATCATACTTATGAATATGAAGGGATCTGCTTTTATGATTATTTTCTTAATAATGTACACAGTGCCCAGAGTATATACATTCCCCAGAGAGAAATTAGGTCTAATAATAACGATCCCAAATGGGTTAACAGGAGGTTAAAGCATCTATTAGGGGAGAAAAGGGGAATTTATAGGCGCATCAGAAGAGGAGAGGTTAACCTTACTGACCAATATGTTCAGCTTAAAAGAGAAGTAAAAAAGGCGATTAGAAAGGCTAAACGTGACTATGAAATTAGAGTCGCTAATGAATCAAAGACTAATCCAAAGGGGTTCTTTCAAGTGTATAGGACGAAGGTGAAGGAAAAAGTAGGACCTCTGAAATCTGGGAATGGACAGCTGACGGATAATGAACTGGAAATGTGTTCCTTATTTAATGACTATTTTTTGTCAGTTTTTACACAGGAAGATGTAAATCAGATTCCAGTAATTAACAATTATTTAGTTCCTGATGAATTCAAGTTAACTAATATTACTGTCACGAGGGACATGGTTATTAAACAGATAGACAAACTGAAACAAAATAAGTCCCCGGGACCCGATGAGTTGTTTTCAAGGGTACTTAAGGAATGCAAGATGGAGCTTAGTCAGCCATTAACGAGTGTATTCAATGCGTCCATCCTTACCAGTGTTGTGCCAGAGATGTGGAAGATGGCTAATGTGGTTCCTATATTCAAATCAGGGGATAAGTCCACTCCTTCAAATTACCGTCCAATAAGCCTGACATCTATAGTGGGCAAGTTATTAGAATCAATTATAGCTGACATTATCAGAAGTCACCTTGAAGAGCATAACTTGATAAATGAATCTCAGCATGGATTCACGAGAGGTCGTTCCTGCCTGACAAACTTACTGACGTTCTTCAATAGAACATTTGAGGCAGTTGACAGTGATAAGGAATATGATATTGTTTATTTGGATTTTAGTAAAGCCTTCGACAGAGTGCCTCACAGGAGACTCTTGAGAAAGGTGGCAGCTCATGGTATAGGAGGTAAAGTTCTAGCATGGATTGAGGCATGGCTTACCAACAGAAAGCAGAGAGTTACCATTAATGGAGTGAAATCTGAATGGGGATTAGTCACTAGTGGCGTTCCACAAGGATCAGTTTTAGGCCCTCTCTTGTTCATAATTTACATTAATGACCTTGATGAAGGGATTACTAGTGACATGAGTAAGTTTGCTGATGATACAAAGATAGGCCGTATAATTCACTCTGAGGAGGATATCAATGAACTCCAGGACGATTTGAACAAATTAATGTCTTGGTCTGAGAAATGGCAGATGAAGTTCAATGTGGATAAGTGTAAGGTACTTGCCCTTGGTAATGAAAATAACCCTCGAAGCTATAATCTAGGTGAAGTAGAGCTTTGTCATACAGAATGTGAAAAAGACTTGGGAGTCATGGTAAGCAGAAATCTAAAGCCAAGACAGCAGTGCCTCAGTGTGCGCAACAAGGCCAACAGATTACTTGGATTTATCTCAAGAAGTATAAGTAACAGAAGTCCAAAAGTTATTTTACAGCTCTATACATCACTAGTGAGGCCTCATTTAGATTATGCTGCTCAGTTTTGGTCCCCTTACTACAGGATGGACATAGACTCATTAGAGAACATACAGAGAAGAATGACTAAAATGATTTACTGTGTAAGGAACCTCCCGTATGAAGATAGACTTAAAGCCTTAAATCTCCACTCTCTGGAGAGGCGTAGAATGAGGGGAGATATCATTGAAGTGTATAAGTGGATGACGGGCATAAACAAGGGAGACATTAATAAAGTACTGAGGGTGTCGAACCAGGTAAGAACCAGGAATAATGGATTTAAGTTGGATAAATTTAGATTTAGAAAGGACATAGGTAAGTACTGGTTTTCTAACAGAGTTGTAGATGCGTGGAACAGTCTTCCCAGTGGGGTGATAGAGGCTAGGACCTTGGGTAGCTTTAAGAAGAGACTGGACAAATATATGAGTGGGAGGGGCTGGGTTTGATTGGTGTTGGGGGGTGCGGGAGTTGTTTCTTGAGTAGCTTTAGGTAGATGTCGTTTTGATAAGGACCTGCCTCGTATGGGCCAGTAGGCCTTCTGCAGTGTTCCTACATTCTTATGTTCTTATGTTCTTACTGGAGAAAGTTAGAGGGAGTAAAGAGCATTGTTGCTAATATTATGATTTTCTGACATAAAATCCTATGAAAATATAGTGTTTTAGGGCTCACTAACTCGTGAAATTTAGTGTTTGTTCCAACAGTGTTGTAGTAATGTTAGATCCAGCAGAGTCAACTTCAGCAGTGTTTGTTAGGTAAGACACATATGCAACAGTTAGGTATCTTTATTATGAAACGTTTCGCCTACACAGTAGGCTTCTTCAGTCAAGTACAGAAAAGTTGATAGAAGCAGAAGATACTTGAAGACGATGTAATCAGTCCATCACCCTTAAAGTTTTGAGGTGGTCAGTCCCTCAGTCTGGAGAAGAGCATTGTTCCATAGTATGAAACAATATGGAGATGAAGTGACAGGATGGAGCTTTTTATAGCGCCAAGAGGTGAGACGTAGGCCACTAGGAGATGTAAGAACTCAGATGTTGAGAAGTCAGGTCCCTCTCAAATCCAGCCCCTCTCACTAGTGGAAGTTGTCGAAGTTGATTGCAGGTCTGTACCAAGATACCCTTGTGTTGCAGTGTCTGACAGATTGAACATTAAAATGGTATAAAATACCGACAGGTTGTTAGGTAAGACACATATGCAACAGTTAGGTATCTTTATTATGAAACGTTTCGCCTACACAGTAGGCTTCTTCAGTCAAGTACAGAAAAGTTGATAGAAGCAGAAGATACTTGAAGACGATGTAATCAGTCCATCACCCTTAAAGTTTTGAGGTGGTCAGTCCCTCAGTCTGGAGAAGAGCATTGTTCCATAGTATGAAACAATATGGAGAAGAAGTGACAGGATGGAGCTTTTTATAGCGCCAAGAGGTGAGACGTAGGCCACTAGGAGAGGTAAGAACTCAGATGTTGAGAGGGACCTGACTTCTCAACATCTGAGTTCTTACCTCTCCTAGTGGCCTACGTCTCACCTCTTGGCGCTATAAAAAGCTCCATCCTGTCACTTCTTCTCCATATTGTTTCATACTATGGAACAATGCTCTTCTCCAGACTGAGGGACTGACCACCTCAAAACTTTAAGGGTGATGGACTGATTACATCGTCTTCAAGTATCTTCTGCTTCTATCAACTTTTCTGTACTTGACTGAAGAAGCCTACTGTGTAGGCGAAACGTTTCATAATAAAGATACCTAACTGTTGCATATGTGTCTTACCTAACAACCTGTCGGTATTTTATACCATTTTAATGTTCAATCTGTCAGACACTGCAACACAAGGGTATCTTGGTACAGACCTGCAATCAACTTCGACAACTTCCACTAGTGAGAGGGGCTGGATTTGAGAGGGACCTGACTTCTCAACATCTGAGTTCTTACCTCTCCTAGTGGCCTACGTCTCACCTCTTGGCGCTATAAAAAGCTCCATCCTGTCACTTCTTCTCCATATTGTTTCATACTATGGAACAATGCTCTTCTCCAGACTGAGGGACTGACCACCTCAAAACTTAAAGGGTGATGGACTGATTACATCGTCTTCAAGTATCTTCTGCTTCTATCAACTTTTCTGTACTTGACTGAAGAAGCCTACTGTGTAGGCGAAACGTTTCATAATAAAGATACCTAACTGTTGCATATGTGTCTTACCTAACAACCTGTCGGTATTTTATACCATTTTAAAGTTCAATCTGTCAGAAACTGCAACACAAGGGTATCTTGGTACAGACCTGCAATCAACTTCGACAACTTCCACTAGTGAGAGGGGCTGGATTTGAGAGGGACCTGACCTCTCAACATCTGAGTTCTTACCTCTCCTAATGGCCTACGTCTCACCTCTTGGCGCTATAAAAAGCTCCATCCTGTCACTTCTTCTCCATATTGTTTCATACTATGGAACAATGCTCTTCTCCAGACTGAGGGACTGACCACCTCAAAACTTTAAGGGTGATGGACTGATTACATCGTCTTCAAGTATCTTCTGCTTCTATCAACTTTTCTGTACTTGACTGAAGAAGCCTACTGTGTAGGCGAAACGTTTCATAATAAAGATACCTAACTGTTGCATATGTGTCTTACCTAACAACCTGTCGGTATTTTATACCATTTTAATGTTCAATTCAGCAGTGTTTGTTCCAACAGTGTTGTAGTAATGCTAGATCCAGCAGAGTCAACTTCAGCAGTGTTTGTTCCAACAGTGTTGTAGTAATGTTAGATCCAGCAGAGTCAACTTCAGCAGTGTTTGTTCCAACAGTGTTGTAGTAATGCTAGTCAGCAGGTTTTTTTCTCTAGTAATTAGTAATATTTAGTAATATTTAGTATTTAGTAATATTTCTCCTAACGGTTTCTGAGTCAGTTGTATTTGTTCGAGTATTACTTGTTCCAGTAATTTATTTCAGTAGTTATTGATCCAACAGTGTTTGTTTCATCATGGTTCATTCCAGTGTTTGTTCAGCGTGATTCATTCCAGCAGTGTTTGTTTCATCATGGTTCATTCCAGCAGTGTTTGTTCATCATGGTTCATTCCAGCAGTGCTTGTTCATGATGGTTCATTCCAACAGTGTTTGTTTCATCATGGTTCATTCCAACATTGTTTGTTCATCATGGTTCATTCCAGCAGTGTTTGTTCATCATGGTTCATTCCAACAGTGTTTGTTTCATCATGGTTCATTCCAACAGTGTTTGTTTCATCATGGTTCATTCCAACATTGTTTGTTCATCATGGTTCATTCCAGCAGTGTTTGTTCATCATGGTTCATTCCAACAGTGCTTGTTCATCATGGTTCATTCCAACAGTGTTTGTTTCATCATGGTTCATTCCAACAGTGTTTGTTTCATCATGGTTCATTCCAGCAGTGTTTGTTTATCATGGTTCATTCCAGCAGTGTTTGTTTATCATGGTTCATACCAACAGTGTTTGTTTCATCATGGTTTATTCTAACAGTGTTTGTTTCATCATGGTTTATTCTAACAGTGTTTGTTTCATCATGGTTTATTCTAACAGTGTTTGTTTCATCATGGTTTATTCTAACAGTGTTTGTTTCATCATGGTTTATTCTAACAGTGTTTGTTTCATCATGGTTTATTCCAACAGTGTTTGTTCAGTTAGTGTCTTCTATCAATTATTATTCCAGCAGAATGTTTTTAACGGCCAAAAGTAGAATAAAAATTTATTCACCAATAATTTAACTTTTTCCCGATTTGTTGATGTGAAAAATATAATACCAGAGTCTTTGTAGTTTTCCTAAATCTGCTTGTAACTGATGATATATGAAGTGCAAATATATACCAGGATAACAATGATAAATTCCCAACTACACATTGTGTCACATCGTCGGGGACTTGGGAAGGAACAAGACATACTGTGTCACATCACCAGGGAGTTGGAGAGGAACAAGACACACTGTGTCACATCGTTGGGACATGGGGAGGAACAAGACACATTGTGTCACATCGATGGAGTATTGGGGAGGAACAAGACACATTGTGTCACATCGATGGAGTATTGGGGAGGAACAAGACACATTGTATCACATCTATGGAGTATTGGGGAGGAACAAGACACATTGTGTCACATCGTCGTGGACACAAGAGACTTTCTCTGCACCAACTCTGAAGAGAGTCATTAAAAAAGTTTTGCGGCTGTCTATTGGATTTTCTTTTATAACTGTCGAGGAATTAAGCCATAAACCAATTTAGGACCGAGATGCAGTAGGCAAAAAAAGTTATGTGACCCTGGACCCTAAAAATCAGGATCGAGAGAAAGCAGGAGACTGGAGGAGAAGCCAAGGGCCCCAAGGGAAGGGGGCAGAATTACTTATAAAAATTCCGCTAACGTCGACGAATCTTAATAAGAAGAGAGTTCCTGTGTGTGTGGGGGGGGGGGAGGTTTGGCAGCTCCCGACAGATAATTCCTCAGAAGATGGTTCCGAGATGCCTTTGTGAGCTGTTATGTCCCGTGATAACCGCCGCTGCGCCATCTTGTAAGTGTCACGAGACATTTTTCTGTTTGATTAAATTTCGACAATCGGAATGAGCTGCAGAATGGCCGTCCTTGACGATAAAAAGGCGATAAAGTGATATGAGAGGGACGACGCAGCAAAGAGAAGGCAGTGAAGAGACTCGAGCGACTAATAATTCAGAAGAAAGTGTCATTAGCCGTTAGTGGCAGCCAGAATCCAGCCAAGACCTTGCTTGTAATGTAGCTTTAAAGGTTTGACTTTGCACATGTAGCCTCTCCTCGTGTATTATATATATATATATATATATATATATATATATATATATATATATATATATATATATATATATATATATATATGAGGAACAGCAAAACCAGTAGAAATCATAGAGCACTTGCGTGTGATACGAGGAAGGGGAATAAAGCCCCAATTCAATTGATCAACATCACCAGCATCAAGGAACTCACCTTCAAGGGTATTTTCGTGTAAGAAACAAGTTTTATAAACAGTTCTAAACACAATAAATGACATCCCTAACGTCTCTGGAGATCACTGTATAACAACACTAAGATGACCAGAATGACGAGCGAGGAAGTACGCAGATGCTTACACAAAATAATAATGGTATAATGTTTAAAGAACTATTGTAATATGAACATATTTTTAATGCATTTTGAAGCCCTGTTGTCCAACTTAGAAGGTTACACAACATTCTAGGAAGGATCAGAGACAGTATTCAAGAGGTCACTGGACCACTACCTGTAACCAAATCAACCAGGTTGTGATCAGGATTGGAGTAATTAAAACTGCAATGAAAGCAGAATGTTCGAATAAATGTAACTGAACTTTTAGATTAAAAATTGTGATTTTTAAATGACTGTTGTCAAAACTTTTACCTATTTAAATTAATTCATAAACCTGGGGCACTATGATGGGCTAATGAGAAAATTAAATTACACGTCATGTGGTACAGAACTGCACGTTATGTACCACGTATGGGTCACGTCCGGTACTTGTACTGCCGAGAGTCAACATTGTGTGGGATGTGTGTGACTGAGCTCCTCCCTCAGTAGGAATCGAGACTCGTTCACAAAGGGAAGAAATGTTTCGTGACAACCTTAACTTATATTTGGTTTTGTCAATAGCTTTATTTTTTTTATGATTTTTAATGAAAAACGTTTTGAAAGCTGTGTGAGACGTTAGAAGCAAAGTTATGTGTGGAAACAGGAAGCCACTGGTTATAAATTATTGAATGAATAATCGTTCATGGTTTTCATGAACAATTCTGACTCAGTAACGTCTTTAGATGTCATAAAATGAATGAGGAAAAATATTTCCTTGTTATGTTTCATAATTTTGGTAATAGGGATATATGGGAAGCTTTATAATTTAGTTGGCTCTCAATCTATTTTTGTAAACTTGTATGCACTTTCTTGAGAGCAAAGTACAAGGAGAATGAAAGCCAAAAGAAAGTAACGGAAACGGGTTACTACATCAATGTTATATTTTTCACTATTATCTAAAATATATTTAGTTGAATTAGTCTAAATTAAATTGCGCTTGTTATAATGGGGTTAGGTAAGATTTCTAAGGTTCTTTTCTTACAAAATTATTATTTTTTATATTAAATGAAAAAATACATCTTTAAACGTATAAGAGAAAATTTTTTAGGAAGGACTTAATTTTAAATGAGCTCTTTTTAAGTGATCAGTTTTACCTATTCGGCACGATATATATATATATATATATATATATATATATATATATATATATGTAGGTAGTAGGTTGGTAGACAGCAACCACCCAGGGAAGTACTACCGTCCTGCCAGATGACTGTGAAACAAAAACCTGTAATTGTTTTGCATGATGGTAGGATTGCTGGTTTCTTTTTCTGTCTCATAAACACGCTAAGATAACAGGGATATCTTGCTACTCCTACTAACACTTTGGTCACACTTCACAGACACGCACATGCATATATATATATACATACATCTAGGTTTTTCTCCTTTTTCTAAATAGCTCTTGTTCTTTTTTATTTCTTCTATTGTCCATGGGGAAGTGGAAAAGAATCTTTCCTCTGTAAGCCATGCGTGTCGTATGAGGCGACTAAAATGCCGGGAGCAATGGGCTAGTAACCCCTTCTCCTGTATACAATTACTAAAAAAGAGAAGAAGAAAAACTTTATAAAACTGGGTTGCTTAAATGTGCGTGGATGTAGTGCGGATGACAAGAAACAGATGATTGCTGATGTTATGAATGAAAAGAAGTTGGATGTCCTGGCCCTAAGCGAAACAAAGCTGAAGGGGGTAGGAGAGTTTCAGTGGGGGGAAATAAATGGGATTAAATCTGGAGTATCTGAGAGAGTTAGAGCAAAGGAAGGGGTAGCAGTAATGTTAAATGATCAGTTATGGAAGGAGAAAAGAGAATATGAATGTGTAAATTCAAGAATTATGTGGATTAAAGTAAAGGTTGGATGCGAGAAGTGGGTCATAATAAGCGTGTATGCACCTGGAGAAGAGAGGAATGCAGAGGAGAGAGAGAGATTTTGGGAGATGTTAAGTGAATGTATAGGAGCCTTTGAACCAAGTGAGAGAGTAATTGTGGTAGGGGACTTGAATGCTAAAGTAGGAGAAACTTTTAGAGAGGGTGTGGTAGGTAAGTTTGGGGTGCCAGGTGTAAATGATAATGGGAGCCCTTTGATTGAACTTTGTATAGAAAGGGGTTTAGTTATAGGTAATACATATTTTAAGAAAAAGAGGATAAATAAGTATACACGATATGATGTAGGGCGAAATGACAGTAGTTTGTTGGATTATGTATTGGTAGATAAAAGACTGTTGAGTAGACTTCAGGATGTACATGTTTATAGAGGGGCCACAGATATATCAGATCACTTTCTAGTTGTAGCTACACTGAGAGTAAAAGGTAGATGGGATACAAGGAGAATAGAAGCATCAGGGAAGAGAGAGGTGAAGGTTTATAAACTAAAAGAGGAGGCAGTTAGGGTAAGATATAAACAGCTATTGGAGGATAGATGGGCTAATGAGAGCATAGGCAATGGGGTCGAAGAGGTATGGGGTAGGTTTAAAAATGTAGTGTTAGAGTGTTCAGCAGAAGTTTGTGGTTACAGGAAAGTGGGTGCAGGAGGGAAGAGGAGCGATTGGTGGAATGATGATGTAAAGAGAGTAGTAAGGGAGAAAAAGTTAGCATATGAGAAGTTTTTACAAAGTAGAAGTGATGCAAGGAGGGAAGAGTATATGGAGAAAAAGAGAGAGGTTAAGAGAGTGGTGAAGCAATGTAAAAAGAGAGCAAATGAGAGAGTGGGTGAGATGTTATCAACAAATTTTGTTGAAAATAAGAAAAAGTTTTGGAGTGAGATTAACAAGTTAAGAAAGCCTAGAGAACAAATGGATTTGTCAGTTAAAAATAGGAGAGGAGAGTTATTAAATGGAGAGTTAGAGGTATTGGGAAGATGGAAGGAATATTTTGAGGAATTGTTAAATGTTGATGAAGATAGGGAAGCTGTGATTTCGTGTATAGGGCAAGGAGGAATAACATCTTGTAGGAGTGAGGAAGAGCCAGTTGTGAGTGTGGGGGAAGTTCGTGAGGCAGTAGGTAAAATGAAAGGGGGTAAGGCAGCCGGGATTGATGGGATAAAGATAGAAATGTTAAAAGCAGGTGGGGATATAGTTTTGGAGTGGTTGGTGCAATTGTTTAATAAATGTATGGAAGAGGGTAAGGTACCTAGGGATTGGCAGAGAGCATGCATAGTTCCTTTGTATAAAGGCAAAGGGGATAAAAGAGAGTGCAAAAATTATAGGGGGATAAGTCTGTTGAGTGTACCTGGTAAAGTGTATGGTAGAGTTATAATTGAAAGAATTAAGAGTAAGACGGAGAATAGGATAGCAGATGAACAAGGAGGCTTTAGGAAAGGTAGGGGGTGTGTGGACCAGGTGTTTACAGTGAAACATATAAGTGAACAGTATTTAGATAAGGCTAAAGAGGTCTTTGTGGCATTTATGGATTTGGAAAAGGCGTATGACAGGGTGGATAGGGGGGCAATGTGGCAGATGTTGCAAGTGTATGGTGTAGGAGGTAGGTTACTGAAAGCAGTGAAGAGTTTTTACGAGGATAGTGAGGCTCAAGTTAGAGTATGTAGGAAAGAGGGAAATTTTTTCCCAGTAAAAGTAGGCCTTAGACAAGGATGTGTGATGTCACCGTGGTTGTTTAATATATTTATAGATGGGGTTGTAAGAGAAGTAAATGCGAGGGTCTTGGCAAGAGGCGTGGAGTTAAAAGATAAAGAATCACACACAAAGTGGGAGTTGTCACAGCTGCTCTTTGCTGATGACACTGTGCTCTTGGGAGATTCTGAAGAGAAGTTGCAGAGATTGGTGGATGAATTTGGTAGGGTGTGCAAAAGAAGAAAATTAAAGGTGAATACAGGAAAGAGTAAGGTTATGAGGATAACAAAAAGATTAGGTGATGAAAGATTGAATATCAGATTGGAGGGAGAGAGTATGGAGGAGGTGAACGTATTCAGATATTTGGGAGTGGACGTGTCAGCGGATGGGTCTATGAAAGATGAGGTGAATCATAGAATTGATGAGGGAAAAAGAGTGAGTGGTGCACTTAGGAGTCTGTGGAGACAAAGAACTTTGTCCTTGGAGGCAAAGAGGGGAATGTATGAGAGTATAGTTTTACCAACGCTCTTATATGGGTGTGAAGCGTGGGTGATGAATGTTGCAGCGAGGAGAAGGCTGGAGGCAGTGGAGATGTCATGTCTGAGGGCAATGTGTGGTGTGAATATAATGCAGAGAATTCGTAGTTTGGAAGTTAGGAGGAGGTGCGGGATTACCAAAACTATTGTCCAGAGGGCTGAGGAAGGGTTGTTGAGGTGGTTCGGACATGTAGAGAGAATGGAGCGAAACAGAATGACTTCAAGAGTGTATCAGTCTGTAGTGGAAGGAAGGCGGGGTAGGGGTCGGCCTAGGAAGGGTTGGAGGGAGGGGGTAAAGGAGGTTTTGTGTGCGAGGGGCTTGGACTTCCAGCAGGCATGCTTGAGCGTGTTTGATAGGAGTGAATGGAGACAAATGGTTTTTAATACTTGACGTGCTGTTGGAGTGTGAGCAAAGTAACATTTATGAAGGGATTCAGGGAAACCGGCAGGCCGGACTTGAGTCCTGGAGATGGGAAGTACAGTGCCTGCACTCTGAAGGAGGGGTGTTAATGTTGCAGTTTAAAAACTGTAGTGTAAAGCACCCTTCTGGCAAGACAGTGATGGAGTGAATGATGGTGAAAGTTTTTCTTTTTCGGGCCACCCTGCCTTGGTGGGACTCGGCCGGTGTGATAATAAAAAAAAAAAAAAAAAAAAAAAAAAAAATATATATATATATATATATATATATATATATATATATATATATTCAGAGAGCTTGGCAAGTCTCGAGTATGTTCTCGGTGCCATTAACAGCTCGTAAAATAAATCAATAACAATAATACAGCATTTTACGAGAACCAGAAGCTACGCCAAGCGGCAGGAATTGCGGTAGTGAGTGCGGTGTATGGCGGAGTGTGGCATCGATTACCCAGATTCCCAGATTCTCGAATTCTCAGTGATGACAGGGTGTGTTGGACCAGCCCTGCCTCTAACTCACCCGCCAGGCCAGATTTACTCGATGCCTCCCTAGTAATCTCTACATTGTATTTGCCTACATATTTTTCAGAGCTGAACTGCCTCTGCAGGAAATGAAAATGCTACAAAAGACACAAACATTGACATCACTCGCAAGGCTATGTAAAAATATCTTCTTGTAAAGATGTTCATGCAGGTTTATATATATCTATCTGGAGGGCATTCCGGGGATCAACGCTCCCGCTGCGTATATGAAATCATGAAACAAGTGATTTTAAATCATTTACCAAACTGCGGCAGGCCAGGACTCGACCCTACGAACATTGTACCGCCTCCAGAGACAACACTTGAGATACCACTGCCACAAGTGTCCTCGGATCACGAGAAAAATATGTAGCTCAGCTGCATGCGTGATCTTTGAAGGATCGCTGACTCAGAGGTAAGGTGATGCATTCACTGTGTTGTCTCTGGAGGCTGTACAATGTTCGTAGGTTTGAGTCCTGGCCTGCCGCAGTTTGATATATATATATATATATATATATATATATATATATATATATATATATATATATATATATATATATATATATTATTGTAACCACAAATGAGTGGTATTTAATCAATAATACTGCGACTAGCCAAGGACTCGAACCCATGTCGTTTTGGCCCACCTCATTGTGAGCGAAATTCACAAGACGCTCTAACCCACAGGACCACCAAATCCTACAAGAATCGAACACCCAGCAGAACTAGGTATTTTACCTTGATCCGAGGACATGTGGTGGTGTGGGTGCCTCTGAGCTAATTCCATTCTACTCCTCGTTTGGTGTACTAACTTCTCGAGGTTGTTCATATCAAGAAGCATAAATAATAGGATTTCTCAGGTTGTTCTTTCATCTCTATATATCTTTGGTTAGGCCTCATTTACATATTGCTGCACAGTTTTGGTCACCGTATTACAGAATGGATATAAATGCTCCGGAAAACGTACAAAGTAGGATGACAAAGTTGATTCCATTTATCAGAAATGTTCCATATGAGGATAGACTGAGGGTCCTGAATCTGCACTCTCTAGAAAGGCGTAGAATTAGGGGGATATTTACTGAGGTGTATAAGTGGAAAACAGGAATAAAGGGGATGTAAATAACGTGCTAAAAATATCTAGCCAAGACAGGATTCGCAACAATGGTTTTTAGATGGAAAAATTCAGATTCAGGAAGGATATGGGAAAGCACTGGTTTGGTAATAGAGTTGTGGCTGAGTGGAACAAACTCCCGAATACCCTTATAGAAGTTAAAACTCTGTGTAATTTTAAAAATTGGTTAGATAAATCTGTTTGGTGAAGAAGTGTCTTGTGTGCTCCCGTGGACTGAACCAAGATGCCCTCCATCGAGCAACTTTACCAGCAGCTAAAGGAAGAATTGAGGGTAGCGAAGATGGAGATACGGCGATTGACCAAGGAAAACAAGAGGATTCGTAGTAGTCCTCCTGTTTCGAGTCCTCAGGTCAAGAAGGGATCGTGGTCAGTGGCTGGACAGCAGAGGACGAAGTTGACGATCAAGAAGACGAATGGAAAGCCAGAAAAGATGAAGAAGAAAGAGACTGCTGTGGAAACTGTTGTGGAAACATCTAATACATTCTCAGTGCTACCCGAGGAATGTGAGTCGACTACTGGGAACGTCACGACGAACGACACCAAGGAAGGTAAGAATGTTGTTGTTAGGGATAGCCAAGTTAGGTATATGGATAGGGCGTTCTGCTTGAAGGACAGGAGTAGGAGACAGAGGGTTTGCTTTCCTGGGCCTGGGATGGAGGATATTGTTAGCCGTCTAGATGACATCATGAGAGGTAATGGGAGCAATCCTATTATCTCTCAGTGCTGGAGGCAACGATGTTGGCAGACGTAGGAGTGAAGACCTGATTAGCAGGTATAGGTCAGCAATAGAAATAATTAGGAGGAAGGGTGGGAACCCTATCATATGTGGTATTTTGCCAAGGAGAGGAGTTGGAAATGAATGGTTGTCCAGGGCAATTGGTGTCAATTGCTGGCTGGACAAATACTGTAAGGAAGATGCGGTAACATTCATTGACAACTGGGATTTCTTCTATGGCAGAAATGACATGTATGCCAGGGATGGGGTTCACTTATTTAGGTCTGGGGTTGGGGCACTGGCAACTGCAGTGGAGGGAGCTGTTAGGACTTTAAACTAGGAATAGTTAGTGGTATGGGTTTTGGCAGAAAAACAGTGAAGTCCCAATGTAGTAATATTATGAGTTCTAGGGGAACTAGTAATAAGCAGAACAAGGTAGATATTGAAAAGCCAGTGACACTAGGTGATAAGGACAGTAATAGGTTCAGTAGAAAAACAGAAATGAGCAGGAAGGGTAAAGAGAAAGGAGAGTCTTTCAATGTTTATTATGCTAATAGCCGTAGTGCTAGGAATAAGATGGACGAGTTGAGATTAGTTGCTAGTGCAGGTAACATTGATGTATTTGCCTTAACTGAGACGTGGTTTAATTCAAAAAGTCGGGACATGCCTGCGGAATGTCACATTCAGGGTTTTAAATTGTTCCAAGTAGATAGAAGTATCGGGAAGGGGGGTGGGGTGGCATTGTATGTCCGAGATCGCTTGAACTGTTGCATAAAAATGGGTATTAAGTCTGAAGTAACACATACAGAATCTGTTTGGATAGAATTTTCAGAGGGGCATGAAAAACTGATTTTAGGAGTGATATACCGTCCCCCAAACTTAGATAGGGACCAAGGGAGACTACTATGGGAGGAAATTGTTAGGGCCACAAGGCACGATAATGTAGTAATTCTAGGAAACTTTAACTTTAGTCATATTGATTGGAATTTCTTGATTGGGAATTTAGAATCATACGACTTCTTAGAAGTAGTTCAGGATTGTTTTTTGAAGCAGTTTGTGACAGAACCTATAAGGGGAAATAACCTGCTTGACTTAGTTCTGGCAAACAATGAATCCCTTGTTAATAATTTAGAAATTTCAGAGGAACTGGGTGCTAGCGACCACAAATCAATTACATTTAGCATTGAATGGAAGTACGATAGTAGCGATAACTCAGTAACAGTCCCAGATTTTCACTTAGCAGATTACGATGGGCTTAGAGAACACTTATCATCTGTTGACTGAGGTAACGAAGAGAGCTATCAATATGACAGTTTTCTGAACACTATACATGCTGTGTACGAATGGTATATAATACCGACAAGATGAGAGTAAGACACATGTGCAACATCTGGGTATCTTTATTGTAGACGTTTCGCCATCCAGTGGCTTTATCAATACAAATTCTAGGACATAACTTGAAGACAGTAGAACTATGTACAGAAGATGAGGTAATCAGTCCCTCAACCTAGGAGTAGGTGCGAACAGCACCATAGTCGTGGAGATTCTGAAGCAGAAGAAAGAATCCTGGTGCTTATATAGTAACGTCAGGTGAAGCAGACGAGGGCAAATTCACTGGTAGGCGGGATTCCCCAGTGGAAGTAGGTCCTTCCCAAAGAGATGGGTTAGTTGTAGTAGTAGTTGTCGTAGTCGTGAAGGTTATGTACATGTCCTCAGAATTAAGATTCCATGATGTTGCAGTGTCTGACAAGTTGTGTACGAATGGTATATAATACAGACAAGATGAGAGTAAGACACATGTGCAACATCTGGGTATCTTTATTGTAGACGTTTCGCCATCCAGTGGCTTTATCAATACAAATTCTAGGACATAACTTGAAGACAGTAGAACTATGTACAGAAGATGAGGTAATCAGTCCCTCAACCTAGGAGTAGGTGCGAACAGCACCATAGTCGTGGAGATTCTGAAGCAGAAGAAAGAATCCTGGCGCTTATATAGTAACGTCAGGTGAAGCAGACGAGGGCAAATTCACTGGTAGGCGGGATTCCCCAGTGGAAGTAGGTCCTTCCCAAAGAGATGGGTTAGTTGTAGTAGTAGTTGTCGTAGTCGTGAAGGTTATGTACATGTCAGACACTGCAACATCATGGAATCTTAATTCTGAGGACATGTACATAACCTTCACGACTACGACAACTACTACTACAACTAACCCATCTCTTTGGGAAGGACCTACTTCCACTGGGGAATCCCGCCTACCAGTGAATTTGCCCTCGTCTGCTTCACCTGACGTTACTATATAAGCGCCAGGATTCTTTCTTCTGCTTCAGAATCTCCACGACTATGGTGCTGTTCGCACCTACTCCTAGGTTGAGGGACTGATTACCTCATCTTCTGTACATAGTTCTACTGTCTTCAAGTTATGTCCTAGAATTTGTATTGATAAAGCCACTGGATGGCGAAACGTCTACAATAAAGATACCCAGATGTTGCACATGTGTCTTACTCTCACTATACATGCTGCTCAAAGAACGTTTATCCCATATAAACAAATTAGATCAAATAGAAATGACCCAAAATGGATGAATAATAGGCTCAAATATCTACTAGGGCATAAGAAAGGAATTTATAGGCGTATCAAAAGAGGTGAGGGTCATCTTATGAATCAGTATATTGACATTAAGAGGGACATTAAAAAGGGGATAAGAAAAGCTAAAAGGGACTATGAAATTAAAGTTGCTAGGGATTCTAAAACTAACCCAAAAAGTTTTTTCCAGGTCTATAGAACAAAAGTTAGAGATAAGATAGGTCCCCTTAAAAATAACTATGGGCATCTTACTGACAAAGAGAATGAAATGTGCTCGATTTTAAATAATTATTTTCTCTCAGTTTTTACACAGGAAGACACTAACAATATTCCAGTAATGAATTTTTATAGTGGGCTAGAAGAAGATAAATTATGTAACATCACAGTCACTAGTGAAATGGTTGTGAAGCAGATAGACATACTGAAGCAAAATAAATCGCCGGGTCCTGATGAGGTTTTTCAAGGGTTCTTAAGGAATGCAAAATGGAACTTTGTGAACCATTAACTAATATTTTTAATTTATCTCTTCAAACAGGTGTAGTGTCTGATATGTGGAAGATGGCTAATGTAATTCCTATTTTTAAAACAGGGGACAAGTCGTTACCGTCAAATTACCGCCCAATAAGCCTGACCTCAATTATAGGCAAATTACTAGAGTCAATTATAGCTGAGATTATAAGAAGCCATCTCGATAAGCATAGCTTGATTAATGATACTCTGCATGGATTCACAAGAGGTTGGTCTTGTCTAACTAATTTATTAACTTTCTTCAGTAAAGCTTTTGAGGCTGTTGACCACGATAAAGAATTTGATATTATTTACTTAGATTTTAGTAAGGCTTTTGACAGAGTTCTGCACCATAGACTGTTAAAGAAAGTGGCAGCTCATGGCATTGGGAGAAAAGTGCTCTCGTGGATCGAGTCATGGCTCACAGACAGGAAGCAGAGAGTGTGTATAAATGGGGTTAAATCCGAGTGGGGATCTGTAACAAGTGGCGTTCCACAGGGATCAGTCTTGGGCCCGTTGTTGTTTATAATATATATCAATGATCTTGATGAGGGAATTACTAGTGATATGAGCAAATTCGCCGATGACACAAAGATAGGTAGGATAATTGATTCAAACGTAGACATTATGGAACTTCAGGAGGATTTAAACAAACTCTATTCTTGGTCAGAAAAGTGGCAGATGCAGTTCAATGTAGATAAATGCAAGGTTCTGAAGCTCGGGAGTGCCCATAACCCTAGTACTTATAAGTTAAATGATGTAGCCATACAGATTGCGAAAAGGACTTGGGGGTTATGGTGAGCAGCAACCTTAAACCAAGACAGCAATGCCTAAGCATACGTAATAAGGCAAATAGATTACTGGGATTTATATCAAGAAGTGTAAGCAACAGAAGTCCAGAGGTCATACTGCAGCTTTATACATCATTAGTAAGGCCTCACCTAGATTATGCAGCTCAGTTCTGGTCTCCATATTACAGAATGGACATAAATTCGTTAGAAAACATTCAGCGTAGGATGACTAAATTAATACATAGCATTAGAAATCTTCCTTATGAAGAAAGATTGAAGACTCTTAAGTTACATTCACTTGTTAGACGAAGAATGAGGGAAGACCTGATCGAAGTGTATAAGTGGAAGATAGGTATTAGTAAGGGGGATATTAATAAGGTCTTGAGGATATCTCTCCAAGAGAGAACCCGCAGTAATGGATTTAAATTAGATAAGTTTAGATTTAGAAAGGACATAGGAAAGTATTGGTTTGGAAATAGGGTAGTTGATGAGTGGAACAGTCTACCTAGTTGGGTTATTGAGGCTAGGACTTTGGGTAGTTTCAAATTTATGTTGGATAAGTACATGAGTGGGAGGGGTTGGATTTGAGTGGGACTTTCACATCAGAGCTTATTTCTTGGGTAGCATTGCAAATTGGGTTGGGCAAATGTTTTGTTAGCGGGATGAATTGTAAAGGACCTGCCTAGTATGGGCCAACAGGCCTGCTGCAGTGTTCCACCTTTCTTATATTCTTATGTTCTTATGAGTGAGAGGGGTTGGATTTGAGTGGGACTTGCATATCAGAGCTTATTTCTTGGGAAGCACTGAAAACTGGGTTGGGCAAATGTTTTGTTAGTGGGATGAATTGTAAAGGACCTGCCTAGTATGGGCCAACAGGCCTGCTGCAATGCTCCTCCTTTCTTATGTTCTTATGTTCTTATGAGTGGGTGTGGGTGGGTGTGAGTTGGACCTGACTGGCTTGTGCTATTAGGTCTGATGCCGTGCTCCTTCCTTAAGTGAACGTGGCCTGACCTGACTAGGTTGGTTCACTGGCTTAAGCCGGTAGGAGACTTGGACTTGCCTCACATGGGCCAGTGGGCCTGCTGCAGTGTTCCTTCTTTATGTTCTTATTATGTCTCATGTAACTGATGAAATAACAAAAATATTATGTAACAAAAGATTCTCTTGGTATCATCAGCTGTACGGAACCTACTACCCTCTACCGGCTACGTCAAGAAGTACACTAGGCGAAAAAACTCACTTGCGGAAGAACTGAGACTGAGATCACGGGAATGTGAAGTGAAGGCTTACTCAGCCCTGTAATAACTTCAGACAGTATTACCAAGGCTGGCTCCTCCTCAGGAAAATTAATGAATAGAAAAAGAAATAATAACAGACAAACAAACACTTTATTATATAGAAAATATAAAATATAAAACACTTAAATATGAAATATTAATCCTACATTAAAGAAAATGAAAAATGAAAAATATAAATAACTGAATTCAATGCTAATATATATAGGGGTGTCTGGTGTTGGTGACACTGTGTTGTTGAAATCGTAGCCGTTGCTGATGATGGGGGGGGGGGGGTCGCAGTTGTTGGTGACCACCACTGGCTAGTTCTTCACAGTATAGCCGTGAGTATTATATCCCGATGACAGGAAAGCAGGTTCTTTACCGCTGCAATGATGAGGGGTTACGTCCTGCAATTTCATACAGGTGCACAGGTAATTAAATCCAAAAAGGGGAAGTCTCAGGACGTTAGTCCATCTCCACCAGTTCTTCTCGTTGATTGACAGGTGACCCCCTCTGTCATCCAAGCTGAAAAGATAGACAGGTTACCCACTGCTTAAATAATCACTCTCCATGATAAGTACAATACGTAAAAGATGTGGTGATAATTACAACAGTCAACACAGAGCAAGGCTGAAAAGACTAAGTTTATTATTGGTCAAAAGTGAAGCTTTCAACCTATAAATCCACTAGAATACAAGGCAGGCATGTACTTACAGTAGTGCTGGGAGCTGTGAGTCTAGTGATTAGTGTTTGGACCGGAGCCCCACACGTCACCTTTCGGGAGGGGGGGGGGGAAGGAGGAGGGGAAGGGATAGCGGGAGCTAGACTGACCCTACCTTAACAAGCAGCCGGCAATGAAACTATTGTTACTATATACTCCCTCGCTACTCCTATCTATTGAACTTTTCCCTTACAGGGAATAATAAAGAGCAATAAAAGGAAGCAAAAAAAAATTTAGAGAACACGATATACATAATAAGCATGAAACAAATAGAATAGAATGATGGAAAATGGATTATATATCTGATAAACTAATATTATATGAATGTGACAGTAAAACTACATTATAATAAGCGACACAGCAGGTCGTACCATCAAACACAAGTTTTCAATTACCATAAAAAAGTCTTTCGTAAACAGCCATGAAACGCGAGTGAAGGAGTCAAATTCTAGGGAAGGTTTTCTTTGATGTTGTGTGTTAATGGGAGAGTTAAGCGAAGTGTGTCCATCACTTACACACACACACACACACACACACACACACACACACACACACACACACACACACACATAACAACAACAACAACAACACCAAGGGGTCACATTTGGAAGTTGAAGACTCAGATGAGTCAGAGGGATGTTAGGAAGTATTTATTCAGCCACAGAGTCGTCAGGAAGTGGAATAGTCTGGAGAGTGACGTAGTGGAGGCATGATCCATATACAGTTTTAAGATGAGGTATGATAAAGCTCATGGAGAAAGGACCTAGTAGCGAACAGCGAAGAGGCGGGGTCAGGAGCTATGAATCGACCCTCGCAAACACAATTAGGTGAGTACACACACATATACACACACAGCAGACCTCCTGGCCAAATAGAAATTCAATCACGTGGAATCATGGAGAGAGAAATTAAAGGTGAGAGTATCGGGAATATTTCATAATCCATTATGTCAAAAAAAAAAAAATGCACAAGAATGAGAGTGTGGAACGACCCAGCATAACTTGACACGATTTTCACCTTAAGTAAATCTTATATAATGGAAGTAATTATGCTGCACCACAAGAGGCCAGTGAGAACAAAGTGCCAAAGTCTGAATACTTCATAGAAGTAGAAGAGGGAAGAAGGGAATTCAATGACATAATAAACCAGACATTGAGATTTTTCTAAAGGAACTTTACTGAGGGAACTGAATGACCAGATGATGGAGGACATAGCAATAAACTGGTAAAAATATAAAAAAGGAGAAGCGCTCTATGCAGCATATGCCTTCTGGCCCATTCTAGGCAAGTCTAACTCTCTCCCACCCACACCCACTCATGTTTTCGTCCAACCTATTTCTAAAACTACTCAAAGTTCTCACTTCAGTGACGCTACTTCTGAGTTTTAAAACTTGTACAGGTCTATTACCAAACCAGTACTATCCAATATCCTTTTAAAGCCTAAATTTATTCAGCTTGAACACGTTATTTATGTTCCCTTGATTTATTTTTTCCTGCTTTCCATTTATACATCACAATCATATCTTTCGTAATTCTACACCTTTCCAGAGAGTACAGATTCAGTACCCTCAGTCTATCCTCGCACGAAAGATTTCTGATACACGGGATCAACTGTGCACCATAATCTGAATGAGGTGTTACCAAGGATAAATGCGGTAAAGTTGAAGAATAACATTAGGATTTCTGTTATACTTCGTTACATGAAGCCTAGAATTTTAATTGCTAAATTGCGAACAATTATGCACTGCTGTTTTGGCTTTAGAATACTGCTAACCAGAACGCCTAAGTCTTTATCACATCCAGTTTGACCGAGATCTACATTGTTTATTTTATAGATGCCAAAGTTATTTTATTTTCCAAGAATGGAACCATACATTTATTTACATTATCTGCGATTTCACCCATCACATCAACAAACCTACGTCATTCTGGGGTCCTCATCAGAATTTATTTGACGGTCTGTTTTAGTGTCATCGGAAAATATGCATATATATATATATATCCACTTCAATCCTTCTCACTTACTTGCTGCTGCTTCTGCTGTTCAAAGCATTTCATGATGCTTCCAAAAATCTGTGTAAGCTGGTGTGCAGAGTTACTTTACCAGTTAGTACTGCAACATGTGAACGTAGTTTTTCCTGCGTAAAACTGACAAAAACTTACATAAGGGACGACAGTCGTAATAGTAGAATTTATAATATTGCAAGTATTTCTATAAATTCGAAAAGAACCCAGAATCTGAAAGCTGAAAATATCACTGAATATTTTTGCTGCCAACCACAACAGAAAAATCACGCTACCATTTTTCAATTACCCTGTATTACATGCCGGCACTAACAGCCTGGTTAATAAGGGCTAAGCATCTCTCAGGCGAGAATGAATACCGGCAGCAATAATGGAGCCATCAATAATTCAATCAGACTTACCATGAAAATAAACGAAGTAAATGATGTTTATAATTAACTCTCAGGAATATCAGTGCATAACCCGGCTTCAGTTTCCTGGGAGTGTCATAAAAAAATATGAAAATTTCATAATCCTGAATATTAATGTTCACTCAAATTACTTATACCTGTAGGCAGAGTAATGGTCTTATCCAGTAGTAATAATGAACACCAGAGAGAATCAGAATGTTTCTACCTAATGTATGAGATGCTACATATTATTTTATAGACGCCATGTGTCGTAAAGTTTTGTGTTACATATATGTTGGAAATTGAATATTATTTTACTAGGCGGAACTAGTTCATGATAATATATATATATATATATATATATATATATATATATATATATATATATATATATATATATAAGCTCTCTTACTACTGCTGTTTTAACAGTAACAACAGCAGTAGCAGCTGAAGCAATATGAGCAGTAGCAACAGCAGCAGAGACAGTAGCAACGCAAAAACAGCAAAAGCAGAACAAACAGTATCAACGTGAGTAACATTAAGAGCAGGAGTAATATCAGCAGCAACAGTAGCAACATTTGCAGCAACAGCAGCAACAAGAGAAGCAGCAGCAGCAGAAGCAGGAGTGGAAGGAAGTCTAATTAAATAACTTGTCACAATATTACAGAACAAACAAGAGTGGAGGAATTACCTCAGTAAAGTTACGAGGAAGATCAACACAAGTTGCCCTTCCTTGATGGGCTCTTTTGTTTTTTTTCCCTCCGGTTTTTTCCTTAAGTAACAAAAGTATACATTTCCCCGCAGCTCCAAACTCTTTGTTGGCGCAGAAACGCAAAGGACTCGGGATCCGATTCTCTGGACAAGAACAATGTTTGGAAGGGAGGTCATCCCAGGCAGCTGCTAGAGCTCCTCAGGACTCCTCGCCCCATTACTTATGCTGCTCAGTTGTAGGTCACCTGTGCACTGTTTTATCACAGGCAGTTTATTCTGCCTTATGTTGGATTATCACGATTACAACAAAAGTTTAAGTTCAGGTATAACTGTTTAATTCGCAAACATAAAACGTTAATAAAACAAAATTAATAAGCTCTTCTGGTGTGTGTGTGTGTGTGTGTGTGTGTGTGTACTCACCTAATTGTGGTTGCAGGGGTCGAGACTCAGCTCCTGGCCCCGCCTCTTCACTGACCGCTACTAGGTCCTCTCTCCCCGCTCCATGAGCTGTATCATACCTCGTCTTAAAGCTATGTATGGTTCCTACCTTCACTACCTCACTTTCCAGACTATTCCACTTCCTAACAACTCTGACTGAAGAAATACTTTCTAACATCACTTTGACTCGTCTGAGTCTTCAACTTCCAGTTGTGACCCCTTGTTTCTGTGTACCATCTCTGGAACATCTTGTCTCTGTCCACATTATCTATTCCTCGCAATATTTTGTATGTCATTATCATATCTCCCCTAACCCTCATGTCCTCCAGTGTCGCTAGGCCTATTTCCCTTAAACTTTCTTCGTAGGGCATTCCCCTTAGCTCTGGAACTAGCCTTGTTGCAAACATTTGCACTTTCTCTAATTTCTTGACGTGCTTGACCAGGTGTGGGTTCCAAACTGGTACTGCTTACTCCAATATGGGTCTGACGTACACGGTGTACAGTGTCTTGAACGATCCCTTACTGAGGTATCGGAACGCTATTCCCAGGTTTGCCAGGCGCCCATATGCTGCATCAGTTATCTGGTTAATGTGTGCTTCTGGAGACGTGCTCGGTATTATACTCACCCCAAGATCTTCCTCATTGAGTGAGGTTTGCAGTCTTTGGCCATCTAGCCTATACTCTGTCTGCGGTCTTCTTTGCCTTTACCCGATCTTCATGACTTCGCATTTGGCGGGGTTAAATTCGAGAAGCCAGTTGCTGGACCACGTGTCCAGCCTGTCCAGGTCTCTTTGGAGTCCTGCTTGATCCTCATCTGATTTAATTCTTCTCATTAACTTCATATCTGCAAACAGGGACACCTTTGAATCTATCCCTTCCGTCATGTCATTCATATATACAAAAAACAGCACTGGTCCTAGGACTGACCCCTGTGGAACCCCGCTAGTCACAGGTCCCCATTGTGATACCTCATCTCGTACCATGACTCGTTGTTGCCTCCCTGTCAGGTATTCTCTGATCCATTGCAGTGCCCTTCCTGTTATACGTGCCTGATCCTCTAGCTTCTGCACTAGTCTCTTGTGAGGAACTGTGTCGAAGGCCTTCTTGCAGTCTAAGAAAATACAGTCAACCCACCCTTCTCTCTCATGTCTTACTTCTGTTACCTTGTTATAAAACTCCAGGAGGTTTATGACACAGGATTTGCCTTCCATGAACCCATGCTGGTTGTCTTTTATAATCTAGTTCCGTTCCAGGTGCTCCGCCACTCTCCTCCTCATAATCTTCTCCAAGACTTTGCATACTATACACGTCAGTGACACTGGTCAATAGTTTAGTGCCTCGTTTCTGTATTCTTTCTTAAAAATGGGAACTACATTTGCCGCCTTCCATATCTCAGGTAGTTGCCCAGTTTCGAGGGATGTGTTGAAGATTGTGGTTAGTGGCACACACAGCATCTCTGCTCCCTTTCGAAGTACCCATGGGGAGATGTCCGGTCCCATCGCCTTTCAGGCATCAAGGTCACTTAGCAACTTCTTCACCTCCTCCTCAGTGTGTATGTCATCCAACACTTGTTGGTATATTCCTTGTTGGTGTCCCCCTCAGTTCTGTCTTTCCAGAGTCCTACCTGTCTCCACTGTAAATATTTCCTCAGATCTCGTGTTGAGCTCCTCACATGTGTGTGTGTGTGTCGTGCCGAATAGGTAAAACTGGTCAGTTAGCAAGAACTCGTTTAAAAACAAGTTCTTCCTAAAATTTTCTCTTATACGTTTAACGATGTAATTTTTTCATTTATGTTAAGGTCAAAAATTAATAATTTTGTAACAAAACAACCTTAGAAAACTAACCTAACCTTATTATAACTAGCGCAATTTAATTTAGCCTAATGCAACTCAATATATTTTAGATACGTTGACAATAATTTAATAATAAACAAACACAATGAAATATATTTTTTTTCGTTAGGTTCAAAATGATTTTTGCGAAATTATTGCATACACAAATTTTCGCTTGTCTTATTCGGCATGAAGAGTGTTGCTTTTTAAGTCAAAATCGCAAGTTTTACTTATTCGGCACGTCATATATATATAGAGATAGGTATAGGCCTGCGTCAGATGACCACAACCTTACACGAGTAAAAATAACGTCAGGATAAATTTTCACATATATCTCAGGAACCAATTAGATCAAGTAATCACGGTAGTGAGTTTTGTTCAAGCGATAACCTTACTTACCGTATACTCGTATTTTGCGAGGAGCGTCACAGCGGGCGGAGGAGAGTGAACGTAAACTTGCCGCCCGCTCATTACGCGTCTTCCACCAACTGCAACAAAGAGCCGGAAAATCTCTGTAGTGTAGAACTTGTGGCCATAAACAAGCGGATCCATGTACAGCTCCCGGGGGGCACACTCGCGTAAACACAACAGTGAATAGCAACAGCGCGAGGCTGTGAGGCCAAGTGTGTAGACTGTAGTCTAGGTGGCCAAGTGTGTAGAGCATAGTCAAAGTGGCCACGTGTTTAGAGTGCAGATAAAGTTGCCAAGCGTGTAGAATAGTCTAAGTGGCCAAATGTGTAGAATAGTCAAAGTGGCCAAGTGTGTAGAGTAGTCAAGGTGGGCAAAGTGCAGTCAATAATATTATTCTCAACAATAGTAATGCATGATACAAAAGACCGAGAAAGTTGTATCAAGCAGGTCCAGTGTTGAGACAGATTAACTAAAATAGTATTGATTTTAATATGAATATTAGTTCAGATTCATATAAATTAGATTCATTTGTAATTAATAGATTGTTGAGGAATTTCAGCTATGTATGATATGACCCGCAAAATTTTCACTTGACACGTACCGTGACCCTCCCCCTCGCATCATACTGGGTTGAGTGTAGGGTCGTATGTGAAGGTCGTGTTCATTATTTTTACATTTCCTTGATAATGTGAGAAATCACGAAAGTGCTTGGAATTTCACTATTTTTTCACAGTAGGCGTTTTGCATATATATATATATATATATATATATATATATATATATATATATATATATATATATATATATATATATATATATATATATATATGTCGTGTCGAATATGTAAAACTGGTCAATTAGCAAGAACTCATTTAAAACTAAGTCTTTTCTAAAAATTTTTCTCTTATACGTTTAAAGATATATTTTTTTCATTAATGTTAATGTAAAAAATTTTAATTTTGCTCCAAAAGAATCTTAGAAAACTTAACCAACCTTATTATAACAAGAACAATTTATTTTAGCCTAACCCGACAAAATATATTTTAGATTTGTTTACGATAATTTAATACTAAACAAACAGTGAAATATATTTTTTTCGTTAGGTTCAGAATGATTTTGGTGAAATTATTGCATACACAAATTTTCACTTGTCCTATATGGCAAGATGAGCGTTGCTATTTAAGCTAAGATCGCAAGTTCTGCCTATTCGGCACGACATATTTATATATATATTTTTATTTTTTTTATTATCACACTGGCCGATTCCCACCAAGGCAGGGTGGCCCGAAAAAGAAAAACTTTCACCATCATTCACTCCATCACTGTCTTGCCAGAAGGGTGCTTTACACTACAGTTTTTAAACTGCAACATTGACACCCCTCCTTCAGAGTGCAGGCACTGTACTTCCCATCTCCAGGACACAAGTCCGGCCTGCCGGTTTCCCTGAACCCCTTCATAAATGTTACTTTGCTCACACTCCAACAGCACGTCAAGTATTAAAAACCATTTGTCTCCATTCACTCCTATCAAACACGTTCACGCATGCCTGCTGGAAGTCCAAGCCCCTCGCACACAAAACCTCCTTTACCCCCTCCCTCCAACCTTTCCTAGGCCGACCCCTACCCCGCCTTCCTTCCACTACAGACTGATACACTCTTGAAGTTATTCTGTTTCGCTCCATTCTCTCCACATGTCCGAACCACCTATATATATATATATATATATATATATATATATATATATATATATATATATATATATATATATATATATATAATACATGCAGAACAATCACTGTGAAAAAATAGTGAAATTCCAAGCACTTTCGTGACTTCTCACATTTTGAAGGAAATGTAAAAGTAAAAGATCAGCAAGAAGGTATATAAGGACGAGACTACACCTCACAGTCACATCACAACACCCGAGTCTGTGAAACACAACTGATACTCTACTCAAACATTAAGATTTATTACTTGTCTAATGTATCTTAAATTCTTCTCAAAAACTCATTTAATATTAAGTCCTTTCTAAAATGTTCTCTCATACATTTAAAGATATATTTCTTCATTTATGTTAATGCAATGTAATGTAATGGTTCTTGTAGGATTTGGTGGTCCTGTGGGTTAGAGCGTCATGTGATTTTCACTCACCATAAGGCAGGCCAAAACATCATGGGTTCGAGTCCTTGGCTAGTCACAGTGTTGTTATTGATCAGTACCACTCGTTCATTGTTACAGTAATATAAAATACTGCTGTTGGGCTAGTACACCAAACAGGGAGTAGAATAAAATTAGCTCAGAGGCACCCACACCTCCGGATGTCCTCTGACCAAGGGTAACACACCTAACTTGGCTGGGTGCTTGGTTCTTGTAGGATTTGGTGGTCCTGTGGGTTAGAGCGTCATGTGATTTTTCGCTCACGATGAGGCGGGCCAAACGAAAGGTTCTACTGCATATATATATATATATATATATATATATATATATATATATATATATATATATATATATATATATATATATATATATATATGCAATAGAACCTCTATATTCGGAATTAATTGGTTCCTGAGTGTGTTCTGAATATTGAATTTTCTGAATGTTGGATCATTTTTTTTTCATATTAAATAATGTAAATTGGATTAATTCGTTGCAGACGCCGAGAGTTAAGTCTTCACAATCCACTTTTAAGACAGAATATTGGTTAATTTAACATGTAAAATAACATGTACGAACAAGAAACTACACATAAACTCTGCGAGAGTTTTAACTCCTGTTGCTACATTACCACTTATTTATTGCGCCTTTATTTTTTATAATAGAAAATACGGTAGAAGCTAACATTTCCTGGCTACCTCAACAAGATGTATTCCATTTTCATGTTTTGAAATGAGTTCCTGTTTTGATTCGGTGATGGTTCTTTCAGATTTTTTTCTTCACTATTCTTACTGGGAGGCATGATCACTTATTTTCAATAATAAAATAAAAATAACACAAAGTTATACAAATAAAAATAACAGTTGAATCACAAGAGCTCAAAAGGCGGTGTCGTTCCCAGTACAGTGATATTTGCGAATATCGCTACTTTTTTCATCAAATTTTTTTCGAATACTGAATTTTACGAATAAAGGTTCATCCGAATACGGAGGTTCTACTGTATGTATATATACCTTTTCAGGCTGGCGTCCCCTGGGTCCCCAGGCAATACCCTAGAGCCCCTCCCCCCCACACACATACGAACACACCTCTTTCTTGGTACAGTATTAGGTTTACTGAAAATTCAAAACAATAACTAATTTAACTATAAACAAGCGTGTTTATTTCGCAAATAAAAATTAAGAGAGTAAACCAATTTATTTAAAAATATGAAAGAGTAAATTTACATCTCATCTGTAACTACATTGTCCTCACAGTTTTAATGAGATGGATGTTCTTGGTGCAGAGACATCATCATCTCAACATCAGGCTTGAAGGCACTGAGAAGTCTTAGATCCCCGCGTTCGGTAATTTTCAGTCTGTTTCTTTCCTTGGAAAGAAGCTTAGCGACTGACATGATTTATGTTTCTTAGTTCATCACATAGAGCAGAAATGGAGTCTTGGGAAAATTCAACAACTGTTTTAAAAAGTGAATGGAAACGTCTTAGGGAATTTCCCTTCGACAGCCATCTAACTTCTGTGTTCAACAACAAATTTTCAAAATCTTCATCATTCTCAGTACATAGTCGTCGAAACAGTAGCTCGATATAGCTCAGCCACGGAGATCACAATAGCTTTTACAGCCAACACTTCCCTGATATGGTTGCAAAAATCCTCCTGAGAGCACTGTGACTGAGTGGGTTACAGCGTTGGGCCTGTTATAAGCCTGAACCTGTCTCACTAAAGTCTGGCCACCATCCTGGTGCAGTGTCGCCAAGGTGGCTAAGTATGTGCAGTGTTGCCAGGCAGGGTTGTGAGGTGACGTTCTTATCTCTGTGATGTGATGCTCTTGTATTTGTGAGGTGATGCTCTTGTGTCTGTGAGGTGATGTTCTTGTGTCTGTGAAGTGATGTTCTTGTGTCTGTGAGGTGATGCTCTTGTGTCTGTGAGGTGATGTTCTTGTGTCTGTGAGGTGATGCTCTTGTGTATGTGAGGTGATGCTCTTGTGTATGTGAGGTGATGTTCTTGTGTCTGTGAGGTGATGTTCTTGTGTCTGTGAGGTGATGTTCTTGTGTCTGTGAGGTGATGTTCTTGTGTCTGTGAGGTGATGTTCTTGTGTATGTGAGGTGATGTTCTTGTGTCTGTGAGGTGATGTTCTTGTGTCTGTGAGGTGATGCTCTTGTGTCTGTGAGGTAATGTTCTTGTGTCTGTGAGGTGATGTTCTTGTGTCTGTGAGGTGATGTTCTTGTGTCTGTGAGGTGATGTTCTTGTGTGAGGTGATGTTCTTGTGTCTGTGAGGTGATGTTCTTGTGTCTGTGAGGTGATGCTCTTGTGTCTGTGAGGTGATGTTCTTGTGTCTGTGAGGTGATGTTCTTGTGTCTGTGAGGTGATGCTCTTGTGTCTGTGAGGTGATGCTCTTGTGTCTGTGAGGTGATGCTCTTGTGTCTGATGCTCTTGTGTCTGATGCTCTTGTGTCTGTGAGGTGATGTTCTTGTGTCTGTGAGGTGATGTTCTTGTGTCTGTGAGGTGATGTTCTTGTGTCTGTGAGGTGATGTTCTGGTGTCTGTGAGGTGATGCTCTTGTGTCTGTGAGGTGATGTTCTGGTGTCTGTGAGGTGATGTTCTTGTGTCTGTGAGGTGATGCTCTTGTGTCTGTGAGGTGATGTTCTTGTGTCTGTGAGGTGATGTTCTTGTGTCTGTGAGGTGATGCTCTTGTGTCTGTGAGGTGATGTTCTGGTGTCTGTGAGGTGATGTTCTTGTGTCTGTGAGGTGATGTTCTTGTGTCTGTGAGGTGATGTTCTTGTGTCTGTGAGGTGATGTTCTTGTATCTGTGAGGTGGTGTTCTTGTGTATGTGAGGTGATGTTCTTGTGTCTGTGAGGTGATGTTCTTGTGTCTGTGAGGTGATGTTCTTGTGTCTGTGAGGTGATGTTCTTGTGTCTGTGAGGTGATGTTCTTGTGTCTGTGAGGTGATGTTCTTGTGTCTGTGAGGTGATGTTCTTGTGTCTGTGAGGTGATGTTCTTGTGTCTGTGAGGTGATGTTCTTGTGTCTGTGAGGTGATGTTCTTGTGTATGTGAGGTGATGTTCTTGTGTCTGTGAGGTGATGTTCTTGTGTCTGTGAGGTGATGTTCTTGTATCTGTGAGGTGATGTTCTTGTGTCTGTGAGGTGATGTTCTTGTGTATGTGAGGTGATGTTCTTGTGTCTGTGAGGTGATGTTCTTGTGTCTGTGAGGTGATGCTCTTGTATCTGTGAGGTGATGTTCTTGTGTCTGTGAGGTGATGCTCTTGTATCTGTGAGGTGATGTTCTTGTGTCTGTGAGGTGATGTTCTTGTATTTGTGAGGTGATGTTCTTGTGTCTGTGAGGTGATGTTCTTGTGTTTGTGGGGTGATGTTCTTGTACTTGTGAGGTGATGTTCTTGTGTCTGTGAGGTGATGTTCTTGTATGTGTGAGGTGATGTTCTTGTGTATGTGAGGTGATGTTCTTGTGTCTGTGAGGTGATGTTCTTTTGTTTGTGGGGTGATGTTCTTGTACTTGTGAGGTGATGTTCTTGTGTCTGTGAGGTGATGTTCTTGTATTTGTGAGGTGATGCTCTTGTGTCTGTGAGGTGATGTTCTTGTGTTTTGGGGTGATGTTCTTGTACTTGTGAGGTGATGTTCTTGTGTTTGTGGGGTGATGTTCTTGTATTTGTGAGGTTATGTTCTTGTACTTGTGAGGTGATGCTCTTGTATCTGTGAGGTGATGTTCTTACACACATTTTCCCCTCAGCATCAGTCATCTCCCCCGCTCACCCACCGGTCATCTCCTCACCCACAAGTCATCTTCCTTTCACCCATTAGTCATCGCCCTCCTCACTCAACAGTCATCTCCCCCTTACCCACTCATCTCCCCACACCCACCTCTCATTTCTCTCTCATCAGAGCCAGAGATGGAGGATGCTCTAGGAGAGTTATAGATGGCAGAGTTGCCAGGGCATAACGTGATCCACACATTCCTGATGCCTTATTAATGGTGGCAGCAGAAAATGGAATTTAAGTCGACACGACGGAGAAAATGGGATGTTAATCCTTGACTGGTTGTCGTTTATCATTTGGCTGAGTCAGAGAGAGAGAGAGAGAGAGAGAGAGAGAGAGAGAGAGAGAGAGAGAGAGAGAGAGAGAGAGAGAGAGAGAGAGAGAGAGAGAGAGAGAGAATGAATTTTAAATCTCGTTCCTTGTCCAGTCCGAAATTGACTTACTTCCTCGCGAAGATCTCTGTCACTTAGCTAGACGCAAAACAGTAAGATATTGGACGCAAAACAGTAAGATATTGAACACAAAACGAGCAAGGTGATGAGAGGGAAAAAAATGTTAAGAAATGATAAACTGAATATCAGAGATGAATACAGTAGTGCCAACACTTGTATGGACGTGAAACCTGGCCTTCCACTGTTGCAATGGGACGAGGGGGATGGGGGGTGGGGGTGGGAACGGAGATGTCCTGTTGGAGATCAATGTGTGTGATATAATTATTATGCTGAGAACTAGCAGAATAAAAATTAGAAGATGGTGTGAAAGTAATAATTCAAAGAGTCTGGTCATTTAGAAAAGATGGGGCAAAAAATGTTGACTAAGCGGTCATATACATCCAAGATGGACACAAGAAGGAACGTCGGTCGTCTCAAGGTTGGTTGGAGAGAGGTGGTTAAGGAGTTTTTAAGTGCTAAGGTATGAGTATCCAGTAGTTTTGAGACAGCATGCTAGATAAGCTGTGTTTTTTTGGGGGGATTATGTGTGCTGCTGGAATGTGAAAATAGGAATACTAATGAAGGGATTCATGTAAACCAATTAACCGGGTCTAAGTCCTGGAAGCGGGAAACGAAGTGCTTGCACTCCAAAATGTGGGAAGGGATGTCTCCTGCAGAAGGATATAGAAGTTTGATGTCTGCACACTTCTGACAAAACAGGCATTGGATGAATAATGATGAATGTGTTTCCTTCTTTGAGTTAACCTTTCCTTGATATGAAACAGCTGAATTGGTAACCAAAAAAATCCCAAGCACCCTCCTTTCCTTAACTTCTTCAGGGAAGTAGAGGAGGACAATCAGCACAAGACAACCACTACAGTACACAACACACATTGAAGATAGCTAAGGTAAGATTTAATACAAAATAATCTTCTGGTTACATCTTGTAAGAACTTGCATGTGAACCTGAAGTTGGTATAACTTTCCAGATCTATAGTAATGTCTGATGCGAGGCAGCACAAAACAATGAGAATCCTACTGACTCTTCCAGGGTATGATGAGAGAGATATGAGCTACGTGGAGATACTGTAACAACTAGACAAATACACGAGTAGGTGTGAGTTAAACCTTACCAGTTTGGGTCAGTAGGCCTGCTGCAGTGCATCTTCTTGTGCGAGTGTGACTCGGACATAGCACGGGCCAATAGGCCTGCTGAAGTGCTCCTTTCTTATGTTCTTAAACCTGACAGCGTTAGAGATAAAGAGGGACAGGGAAAGGCATGATTTGCACTTGCAAATCCCGGAACGGTTGGGGTTTGTACCCATGGCAAGTGAGTTTTAAAATCTCACAGGCCAGTGTGTTAACCACTCGGCCAGCTGATTTATTTGCAATCGTGTTATTACGACTTGTTGAGTCAGGATTGCACTTGCAAGATGCTCAGAGGATTTGCAAACTGGAGAGGGTAAAAAACGTTTGAGAAGCAGAACCGGCGACAGATGGATGCTAATTTCGCAGATGAACCACAAGAATGTTAGGAAACGCTTCTTCAGCATCAGCATGGTCGGTTTTAAGGATAGGTACGACAGATCTCGTGAGGAATCTTAAGAGTGAAACATGCAGCCACAACACTGAAGTACAAAGAGCTGAGTACAGATCTTGAGTACAGTAGATGAGTACAGCTAGAGGAGTACTAGATGAGTACAACTAGGTGAACATATTTAAGTGAGCATATCTAGGTGAGTACTACTAGGTGAGGACCACTAGATGAGTCGAACTTTGTTATTACAACTTAGTTAAAACAATCAAGTGAGCACACATGAGTACAACTAGGTGAGTACAACTAGAGTACAACTAGGTGAGTACAACTTGGTGAATACAGCTAGAAGAGTAAAAAAGAAAGTTGCGTGCAAAAAAGAGACTTAATATCTGCAGCAAAAACTGTCAGGGAGAAGTTTTGAACATTTTAGTTGAAGATAAAAAACTCGATTTCGTTTGTTCTTTTTTTACTTTCACTTTTGAACTCTGACCACGTTGTTGACACACACACACACACGCACACACACACACTGTACCCACGTACATACACATATGAACACACATGTACATTCGCACATGTACATGCACATTGTACACACTCACATGTACGTTGTACACACAAACACACGCACATCAGTGTACATACACACACTTTCACACAGACACACTTTCACACACACACACACACACACACACACACACACACACACACACACACACACACACACATCTGTAAACTAAATGGACTACGTGACAACAAAATACGAGGAGGCAGAGGAGAGGTTTGTTCCCAAGGGCAACAGAAGTAATGAAAAGACCAGAACGAGCCCTTGGTTCACCCAAAGGTGTAGGGAGGCAAACACTAAGTGCACCAGAGAATGGAAAAGTACAGAAGACAAAAGACCCAGGAAAATAAGGAGATTAGCCGAAGAACCAGAAACGAGTATGCAGAGTTAAGGAGGAAGGCTCAGCGACAGTACGAAAACGACATAGCATCGAGAGTCAAGTCTGATCCGAAGTTGTCGTATAGCCACACCACGAGGAAGACAACAGTCAAGGACCAAGTAATGAGGTTGAGGAAGGTGGGGAGCTCACAAGAAACGAGCAAGAAGTATGTGAGGAGTTCAACTTGAGATTTAAGGAAGTATTTACAGTGGAGACAGAAAGGACTCCCGGAAGTCAGAATAGGAGGATACACCAACAAGTGATATATCAACAAGTGCTAGACGATATACATACAACAGAGGAGGTGAAGAAGCTGCTAAGTGAACCTGATACTTCAAAGGCGGTGCGACCGAACAACTTATCTCCAAGGGTCCTTAGAGAGGGAGCAGAGATGCTGTGTGTGCCACCAACAACAATTTTCAACACATCCAATGAAATTGGGCAACTACCTGTGGTATGGAAGACGGCAAATGTAGTCCCTATTTTTAAGAAAGGAGACAGACACGAGGCACTAAACTACAGACCAGTGTCACTGACGTGTATAGTATGCAAAGTCATGGAGAAGATTATCACGAGGAGAGTGGTGGAGCACCTGGAACGGAACAAGCTTATAAACGAGAACCAGCATGAATTCAGGGAAGGAAAATCCTGTGCCACAAACCTACTGGAGCTTTATGACAAGGTAACGGAAGTAAAACACGAGAAAGAAGGGTGGGCAGATTGCATTTTCTTGGATTGCAAGGTCTTCGACACAGTTCATCGCAAGAGATTAGTGCAAAAGCTAGAGGATCAGGCACGTATAAGAGGAAAAGCATGCAATTGATCAGAGAATACCTGACAGGGAGGCAACAACTAGTCATGGTATGTGATGAGGTATAACAGTGGGCGCCTGTGACTAGCGGAGCCCCACAGGGGTCAGTCCTAGGACCAGTACTATTTTTGGTATATGTGAATGACATTACGGAGGGATAGACTCAGAAGTGTCCTTATTTGCAGATGATGTGAAGTTAGTGAGTAGAATTAAATCGGATGAGGATCAGGCAGGGCTACAAAGAAACCTGGACAGACTGGAAGCCTGGTGTAACAACTAGCTCCTCAAATTTTACGCTGCCAAATGCAGTCGTGAAGATCGGGGAAGGGCAAAGAAGACCGCAGACAGAGTATAGGCTAGGTGGCCAAAGACTGCAAGCCTTACTCAATAAAAAGGATCTTGGGGTGAGTATAATACCGAGCACAACTCCTGAGGCACACATCAACCAGATAACTGCTGCAGCATATGGGCACCTGACAAAGCTGAGAATAGCGTTCCGATACCTCAGTAAGGAATCGTCCAAGACTCTGTACACCTTGTACGTCAGACCCATACTGGAGTACGCAGCACACCTGCTCAAGCACTTCAAGAAATTAGAGAAAGTGCAAAGCTTTGCAACAAAACTAGTTCCAGAGTAAAGGGGAATGTCCTATGAAGAAAGGTTAAGGGAAATCGGCATGACGACACTGGAGGACTGGAGGGTTAGGGTAGACATGATAACGACATACAAAATACTGTGCGGAATTTACATGGTGGACAGAGACAGGATGTTCCAGAGATGGGACACAGAAACAAGGGGTCACAATTGGAAGATAAAGACTCAGATGATTCAAAGGGATGTTAGGAAGTATTTCTTTAGTCACAGAATTGTCAGGAAGTGGAATCGTCTGTCAAGGGACGTAGTGAAGGCAGGAACTATACATAGTTTTAAGACGAGGTTTGATAAAGCTCATGGAGCAAGGAGATGGAGGACCTAGCAGAGGCGGGGTCATGACTCGACACCTGCAGCCATAAATAGATGAGTACACTCACACTGCAGGAAAGCTTTCGACACAGTAACGCACAAGAGACTAGTACAAGAGCTGAAGGGGTAGGCAGGAATAACAGAAAAAGCACTGCAATGGATCAAGGTATATCTGAAAGGAAGGAAACATTGAGTGATGATCCGTGACGAGGTGTCGGAATGGATGCATATAACGAGTGGGGTTCAAGAAGAGTCAATCCTAGGGTCGGTGCTATTTTTTTGTATATATGAATGACATGAAGGAAGGGATAGTGTCAGAGGTCCCCGTGTCCGCAGTTGTTACAAAATTATTGAGGAGAATACAAGCAGACGTGGACCAGGAAAAGCTACAAATGGATCTGGACAGGCTGCAGGTCTGGTCTGGCAAGTGGCTACTGAAGTTTAACTCCAGCAAGTGCAAAGTTATGAAGGAGGGCAAAAGAAGATCGAAGAGGGAGTACAGGCGCCGGAAGCAAAGGTTGCCAACCTCACTGAAAAGAGAAGAACCTAGGGGTGAGCATCATACCGAGCAAAATCACCTGAGGAGCACATCAACTAAATAACTGCTGCAGCGTATGGACGCCTGACAAACCTAAGAATAGCTTTTCAATATCTAAGTAAGGAGTCATTCACGACACTATAAACAGTGTACGTTAGGCCCATATTGGAACACAGCACCAGTATGGAATCCACACCTGGTCATGCACGTAAAGAAATTAGAGAAAGTACAAAAGTTTGCAGCAAGACTAGTCTCGGAGCTTAGAGGTATGTCTTATGAGAAGAGGTTAAGGGAACTCAACCTGATTACACTGGAGGACAGGAGAGATAGGGAAGACATGATAACGACGTATAAAATCCTGAGAGGAATTGACAAGGTGAGCATGTTCAGAATATTTCGGAAATGGGATGCAGGAATAAGAGGTCACAACTGGAAGTTGAAAACTCAGATGAGTCACAGAGATGCTAGGAAATATTTCTTTAGCCTTAGAGTTGTCAGGAAGTGGAACAATCTGGAGAGTGAAGTAGTAGAGGTAGGATCCATACATAGCTTTAAGAAGAGGTACGATCGGGCTCTTGGAGCCAGGAGTGGACCTAGTAGCTGTCAGAGAAAAGGTCCAGGGGGCCAGGGCTATGAATCTACCCCTGCAACCACATAAGTGAGTACATATAGGTGAGTACAAACACACAAACATACACACATTATGCCTGTGTTGCAGTATAAAACTGGTGTCCCATCAAATGAAGAAATTATTAATATGGAACATTTTCTGGGGTAAAATTATATATATTAATAAGAAATAGTAGTGCAACAGTAGAGTGGTGCGCTTGTCGACACTGTGGCGACACAGTCTAAACACAGCTGTGCTTATGTTCCTGCAGACAAGGGCACCAGTGGATGGTTGGATAGAATGATTAAAATTTAATAATCAGGTAAAGCAAGAAGGAATAAGAAAAAGAAATTAGAACACTGCAACTTTAATGAAGAGAGATTGTTAGATAAGATACATATGCAACAGTTAGGTATCTTAATTTCATAACGTTTCACCTACACAGTAGGCTTCTTCAGTCGAGTACAGAAAAGTTGGTGGACGCAGAAGAGATGTGAAGTCGATGTAATCAGTCCATCACCCTTGAAGACGTAGTTCTGAGGTGGTCAGTCCCTCAGCCTGGAGAAGAGTATTTGTTCTACAGTCTGAAACAATAAAGCTCCATTGTGATGAATGGTTTGAAAAACCGACAAGTTGAAGATTGAGACACTTATGCAACATATGTTGCATAAGTGTCTCATTCTTCAACTTGTCGGTTTTTCAAACCATTCATCACAACTGTCAGACACTGCAGCATCATGGGATCTTGTTACAAAGAATTTTTCAGCACTTGTCCAACGTTTGGACGAAGACCTACTTCGACTAGTGGATGGTACCACTATGACCCCGCCTCCGCCTGCTTCATCTCACCTGACTACAGTATATAAGCCACGTCTACGGCCCTATGCTGTACATTCTACAAGATTGATGGACTGAACACATCGACTCCAGGCTGAGGGACTGATTACCTCAAACTCCTCCTCTCCTTACGCCTTTCTACTTAGTATTGGACTGATGAAGCCACTGTGTGGCGAAACGTTTCCTGAATAAAGATTCCCATATGTTGCATAAGTGTCCCAATCTTCAATAAAGCTCCATACTGTCACTTCAACTTCACATTGTTTCAGACTATGGAACAAATACTCTTCTCCAGGCTGAGGGACTGACCACCCCAGAACTACGTCTTCAAGGGTGATGCACTGATTACTTCGACTTCACATCTCTTCTGCTTCTACCAACTTTTCTGTACTCGACTGAAGAAACATACTGTGTAAGCGAAACGTTACGAAATAAAGGTACGTAACTGTTGCTTATGTGTTTTACCTAACAATCTGTCGGCATTTTATACCATTTTAATATTCACAATGAAGAGAGAACTGAGAAATCAAGAATTATCTGACAAATGAAGATAATATTGATGTGAAAATTTAAGGTTTAATAGCAAACAAAATTAACAGATAGTTGTGCAGATAGCTAACAAAACTGGCAGATAAGGCAGACATTTAAATAAGTAAGACAGATATTGAAATAAGTAAAGAAGTGGCAAAGAAATGGTTACTAAAGACTGTTAGAAAAAAAAGCTAAAGGACCTGATATTTTTTGGATTTCACTATAAGAAGGTAAATTATCAAACACCTGGAAAATGGCACATATTGTGCCCATATTTAAAAAAAAAATGGAAAAACCCATTAAACTACAGACCAGTGTCGTAGAGTTGTGTTGTAAAATTATTGGAAATATTCAGTAGAGTAACGTGGATTCAACACTTGGAGAATAATAACATACTAATTGATAAACAATTTGGCTTTCGGTCTGCGCATTCATGCATATAAAATTTGTTGTTATAATGACATAGTTATGGAAATTGTTCAAGAAAGAAATGGACGGAGAGATTGTATTTACTTGGGCTTGAAGAAAGCTTTTAATAGGAGAAATTAAAGGTAAATTATTACAGTGGATGAGAGACTTTTTCTTTGAGAAGAAAATATTAACAGTTCTAAAAGGAAAAATGTCTGCATGGGTGGATGTCACAAGTGGGGTGCCACAAGGGTCTATACTTGCCCCATTAATGTTTCTAACTTATATAAATGATTTACAAGAAGGAATTAAAAATATGAATATGTTTGCAGATGATGAAAAACAAATGTAATATCAATAATGAAAATGGCTAAATATTTGCTAGAGGATCTGGATAAATTAAGCACATGGAGTGATAGATGGATGATGGAATTTAATGTAGCTAATATAATGGAAATGGGAGAGAGGAAAATCAGGATAAAGGAAGAATGTAAACTGCGACAAAATAATGAAACAAATCTAGGAGTTGTTACTAAGAAAAATTGCTACTGGAAGATTATATAAATGAAATAGTGAGAAACTCGTGTTTCACTGGCAGACGTTTCGCCAACCATTGGCTTCATCAGTACAATATAGAAGACTGGAGAGGTAGAAGAAACGGTATTCAGTCCCCTCAGCCTAGAAACAAGTGTTCAGTACCGTAGTATTGATGAATATGAAGCAATGGCAGGAAAAAGTGGATTTGTGTACTGGAGTCAGAAAAGTTGAAGGCATTGTTACTGGTAAGCGAGATTCCCCAGTGGAAGTACAGGTCATGCCCAAGAGGTGGGTCAGCGGTAGGAAGTAGTTGTGATGTCCTCTGTACCAAGATTCCATGTTGTTGCAGTGTCTGTCAAATGTCCAAACATAAATGGTATATTATACCGATAAGTTGAATAATTAGACTGGGCTATATCAATACAATACAGAAGACTAGAGAGTGAGGGAAAGTGTGTTGGCTGGCACTAGATCGAGTGATCGTTCGTATAGCCGCTTTTTGTTGAGTTATTATTGACTTAGATTTGCCGCAGTAGATCCCCAGACAACAATACCATAGGTAAGGGAAGAATAGATTGGAGAATAGTAAAGAATAAGTAGTGATGTTTGAGGTACATAGTGATGTATTTTAAGAGGATGCCTATTATTTCTGAGACCTTCTTTGTTATGTGCTGGATGTGGTGTTGACTTTCAAGTTGTTGTAAATATATAAACGTAAGAATTTTCCCTCGTTTCCTCTTACAATGTGGGAATAGTTAATTATTATATTTAGTTAGAATTGCATAGTGTTTATTTACTGATAAGTCATTCGTTATGACTTATGTTGGGTCGTCGAAATACATGTATACATACATGTAGTCACACATGCACACACACATGTAGATATACATGTAAACACATATACACACTCACATTACACTCACTATGTCTTTCACTTTCACCAGCTATTGCCAAACACTCACACATTCCCCGATTCCATTATTCTCTCATTCCAACCCTAACTTCCAATCACTTCCAGACAATAAACCTCACTAACTGAGCCCCATTTTCCCACCCCCCTATCATTCCCACATTTCATCCTTCTTGCATATCTCACCCACCAAAACATAAACCAACTTAGTCTCCCGCATTTTCTCCTACCTTTTTCCTCACCTACAGCCCTTTAGACCACCTCTCATAACATATATGAAACCACTCTTATTCCTCATAGTCCTGTATATCCCAAACTCACTAAATGTTTATCGACAACCCTGCTGAACCGTCCAGTCCCAACAGCAATTCACACACTCTCCTAATCTTAAAAATGAGAAAAGATGAAGAAAGAGAGTGGTGAGCATATTGTGAGAGGCAGAGTGATTCGAGTACACACACATGGTGTCACCTGTAAAAGCAGTGAGCGAAAATAATTAGCGGGAACAGTAAGATAAAATATGGGAGGAAAGAGAGAGGTGCTGATGACTTATTAGAGATACGAGAACCAGATAAAATTAATACTGGGGAAATCGAAGACTGTCTAGCAGAAATACTTAAAGCAAGAGAACCCAGGGCTATAATACGTCATAATATCCTAAAAGATAAGAGGCTAAAGACAAAGTGTGAAGAAAACAAGAGGTCAGTAATGAGTATATTGAAGACAGCAGCACACGGAACAAGAACAAAAAAGTGCTACTTATTGTAGGGAATTATAATCACATAAAAGAACCGGGAAAGATAGGGCCTATGTGAAAGGGAGGGAGAGCAAAACTAATGGAAATAACAATGAAAAAACGTTACGAACGAAGGGTGAGGATGAGTCAGGAAGACTTGACTGATTATTTACTGACACCAAATTAGGTACTGGAGAAATTAGAAGCTCTTGATCAGAGGGCTAACTTTTTATTAGCTACTGCAAGTGTGACTAGAAGGAGAAAATTGAAGGAGAGAATTCATAAATCTAATTTATTGAAGAGAGAGAGAGATTTTGCCACCGAAGTGGCTAGTTTATTGTGCACCCCATATCCATCCTGTGGACGGTAGCGCGAGAGCATGTGGATACACAAAAGGCCTAGGAACTAGGCCCCAAAGGGTTAACAGGAATACATATGGATTTATATCTACATATCTATAGTTCACTTATCTGTTACAAGCAAATTTAGGAAATTTGCTTAGTATATCTGGTATCTTATTTTCATTAATAAGATATCTTGACATGTCACATAGGTTATTATACTGTCTGTCTCTGTATTCCTCAGTAAGTGGACAATTAAGCACATAGTGTTCAAGAGAGTGACCATATGCCTGATCACATTTAGTTTGATTATCATCTGTGTGTCTCCCAAACTGCCAGAAGTACTTGTAACCAAGCCTAAGCCTGGCCACTACAACATCAGTCAGTCTGTTCACATTGCAAGTTGCTCCATAACCATACTTATCTACGTTCATGTTATCATAGTGGGTTATAGATCTACTCAGGCTTCTAACTGCATTCCTATAACAATCATCTTCATTATTTACTTCTCTCCTAATATTATTCCTAATGCTAGACACAGTTATACCAAAGTTATATTCTACATTCTCCTTCTGGATACTCTTCTTGGCTAACATATCAACTTTATCATGAAGGAGTAATCCAATGTGGAGACTATAAAGGCATGAGAAATTTTTGAGAGAAGTGTGCTGGAGAATAGAACTAGAAGGCATAGAGAATGTTGACATAATATTATGAGAGACCCAGGAAAAATATATAACAAACTTGAGAAGACAAACAAAACAAAGTTCATGATTTAATCAGGGCAACAAGAAGCACAAAACAGAGAGCAAAAAAGAGTAAAGAGGACAAAAGAGAACAGGGAAACAAGCATGTGAACTAGGAATGGTTATATATATATATATATATATATATATATATATATATATATATATATATATATATATATATATATATATATATATATATATATATATATATATATAAGAACAACGGGAAGATGAAAGATAATTAGAAAATAATTTAGAAGAAAAGCTGCTTCATAAACACAAAGAAAAAGACTGAATTACCAAGTGATAATACTGGAGGAGGAGGAGGAATACGCGCACTGCGTGATGGAAAGATACGCAAGAGTAAACAAAAACTTAAAAAGAGGTGCTTATAGAGGAACAATAAATTGTCAGGGAACATGCGAGCCATGATAAAGGAACCTATTTTTTGACCATGGAAAGACATGAAGAAGATACTGAACAAGCTGAGTATAAGTAAAGTATTTGCAGGTAAATCAGTTTGAATAAATGTACGCCAAGCAATTCGGGAAAGAAGAAGGAAGACCGTAGATGATGTACAGACTGGGAAGAAAGAAACTATAAACATCGATGAGAGACAAGGGTCTGGGAGTCAGCATCACACCGAGCATCTCACCTGAGAACAAACACAACAACATAATGACTTCTGCGGTTTAAGCAAGGATAACTAATATCAGAGAAATTTTCAAGAACTTCAATTACGAATGCTTTAGTACTTTGTACACAATGTATGTCAGGCTTGTCCTAGAATTTACAACATCAGCAAGGAGACCCAACTAAATCAGGTACTTTCAGAAGCTTGAAGGAGGTGTAATACTGGTAGAGAGATACTGAACCAGACGATCCTGGGCGAGAGGAGAATTTGCGGAGAAATGATAAATGAAATACAGAAAGCAAAAAAGGACTGAGAGGGAAAAAGAACAACCAACTCTTTTAAATTAGAGAAACAAAAAGAAGAGAATACGCACGATCATAGACACACACACACACACACACACACACACACACACACACACACACACACACACACACACACACACACACACACATCTCCCTCCCCAACAAACACACAAACACCTCTTCAACTTCAACGTGTAAATTCCAGAGGGAGTATAAACTCCGCCTGACCTGATAAACCCGGCCTCGTTTGCTGCCAATCTGGTGTGGGATATATCGGTGGGGAAATATGCTGCCATTACCCTGAGTGGCGATTACACTCTACTGCCTCAACCTCAATTTACGGCGCCGTTCACAGGCAGATAAAAATGTATAACCTGCCTGACCTGACCTTTTTACACCGTGTACGATCCAAACTAACGTGTGTGTGTGTGTGTGTGTGTGTGTGTGTGTGTGTGTGTGTGTGTGTGTGTGTGTGTGTGTGTGTGTGTGTGTGTGTGTGTGTGTGTGTGTGTGTGTGTGTCTGTGTGCGTATGTGTGCGTGTATGTGTGTGTGTATATGTGTGTGTGTATATATGTGTGTATATGTGTGTGTGTGTATGTTTGTGTGTGTGTGTGGTGAAGAGTTCTTCATCCAAGGTATTGGAGCTATCTTCCTACTTCGAAGATAGTTATTTATCAGTGTTGCTGTCACAAACGCAAGGAAACTGATACGCTGAATAATAAGAACCTTCAAAATAAACAATTACTAAGCCATTGGTGACAATTTTTCATTTACTTCTCTTTAGATTGCAATGTTGCTCTAAACTAAGAGTCACTTTGAAATTACAGAGTTGGAGAATGTACAGAGAACTTTCACTTCACGCATAAATTCAGTTAAGCATCTATATTATGGGAAGGTTAGAAATCCCTCTAACTGTATTCCCTGGATCTTAAGCGAGAAAGATACATAAAAAATTATCCCTCGAAAATTCTGGAGCGACTGGTCCCAAATCTGAATACCGAAATCACTCCTTACGAAA
>NC_091310.1:20396596-20456596 GCF_038502225.1 Cherax quadricarinatus | reverse complement strand
AAAAAGGAATGTCATTTTCATCAAGTTTGGAGGTGAAACCATAACATTTTACTGTACTCTCTCCTGAATGTTAATAAATATATACGAAAACATCTGGTGTCATTTATGTCTCCCTTCCCCCCTACTACCCATGTGTGTTTCTCCCTATCCAACTGTTATATTCCTGCACCCAATTACGCTTCTCCCCACTTAACTATGTTTCCACCCATGAGCACCTCAGCATACATGGCAATATTCTGCACATTTCCCAGCCTCTGCGTCCTGCCATATTCAGATGAAGGGGAAGCTGCCCTGCACTCCCTAGAGACGGAGCTGTACACAGGTGAAAAAAATAATTCACAGTTCCCCGCCAGAGTACAATTTCCCAGGGAAATATACGTATGTCATCTACATTTAAAACATTTGACATCTATATGACTTTGGGTAATTATCAGAAACTCTTGGATATTTGATCTTTGATGCCCTGTACACTCTAAGTTAAGGATTATTCAAATTAGATTCTTATTTAGTAGAATTAATAATCTACAGCCTTAAATAAGGATGTTACTGTTCGTTGTACAATGTTGCACCTCACTGAACGTTACTTTTCAGGAAAGATAAGCGTTAAACTGCACATCTCCCGGTCTGAACACTTTCCACTCATCCAAGAGCTAACTGTAGAAGCCACTACAGATTAAACTTTGTAGATGACACAACTCAGGGCTGGACTAGATTAATTTAACCTGTGGGTCCTCATACCCATGTAACACTGACCTCTCTATATTGCCAACCTGGAACTACCACAGATCTTCTCCAATCACGTTGGATCAGTGTGATTATGGGAGATATAATGTGATGTGCTAATTTCCACCACAAACTTGAGCATCTAGATGGAAGTTTACTGTTACCGAACGGATACATAAATATATGCAGATGTACATATATTTACCAGTTTAGACAGTTAAACTAGAATAACTACAGCTACCCTAGAACAACTACAGATATATTAGAACTAATATAATTACGTTAGAACAACAAACTACGGCTACAATGGAACAACGAGTTACACTGGAACAACTACAGTTACATTACAACAACTACAGTTACATTACAACAACTATGATATCTAGCAATACGTAAATCGTTATTTTAAATACTGCTCCCTGGCCCTGGGACTTTCTGGAATCTAGCTGTACATAGCCAGCAAAGTAACATGTATTATAAACTTTGTCCAGAAACTAGTGTAAGTGCCACACAAACCTCGGAGATTATCAACCTGATGCCCACTGAATTTTTGGAGCTTTGGTATCTGTTTTATGGAACTTATGACGTTTTCTTTTTCAGTGTTCTTATGTCTGGTACTGTCATTTGATGCTCTACTGCAACCTGTCTTTCGTGCCCTACCTACACTGTGTGGGGGTAAAGATGGTGGTGTGAATGCCCTACCCTGTGTGGGGGTAAAAATGGTGGTGTGAGTGATGAATGGTGGTCTCAGAGGGAAGTCATTGCCACCTTCACACGGGCTTCCTTCCTCCGAGTTCTTTCCACCTCTCCTGCCCATTACAACATAGCATAGCACCTGACGAGGCATTCATTGCAGTGCAAAAGCTTTACTGCAAGTTCTTTTCATCTAGCTGTGGCTTGTTTCACACACACACACACACACACACACACACACACACACACACACACACACACACACACACACACACACACACACACACACACACACACACACACAAAATTAGACAGAGCTCTCAGAAACACGGACAAAACATTGATGAAATGAGTGATGATTAAAGTGTTTCTCCTTTCTCTGGGCCACTCTCTCTAGGTGGGAAACGGCCGGTGTGTTAAATATATATATATATATATATATATATATATATATATATATATATATATATATATATATATATATATATATATATATATATATATATATATATATATATATATATATCATTAACATAACTGTGGCTGAGAACAGTACAATGAACGCATCGCCCTAACCACTAGACAATCAATTCTCAAAACACCAGGCACCCATTAGGACTGTGCCTGTTTCCTGGAACCTGGTGTTTGAGAATTGATGGTCCAGTGGTTAGAGCGATGTGTACGTTGCACTGTTCTCACAGAGCTGGACATAGTGACGCAGGATCGAATCCAGGCTAGCCGCAGTTCTGTTAGTGATTCAAAAACACTTTGCGATCTCATTTATATATATATATATATATATATATATATATATATATATATATATATATATATATATATATATATATATATATATATATTCGAGAACCCCAGAGCAGGACATTTAAACGGACAAAGAGCACATTGTATTCCTTTCTTTCATTATTTAAAAAGGTCACACAGAATAATAGCTATCCATGTCTACAGTATCTAACGAGAACCTTATTTTCTCAAAACAATTGACCTGTTATAAACGATTAGGAAAAGCTTGGGGCTGGCTTTTTATATCTTATAATTTCCTACTTGACATCTCAGAAGCCCACCTACCCCATATGGGTAGTGGGAGGATGATGGTAGGGTGGGGTTGGCACCGACCACTAACCCAGTCTAAGGGTAACCGTGGCCAGTGACACTTATGCTACTCTGAGACCTCTCTTCCTGCTTCGGTTGCTCCCTTGCAACATTGCACAGCTCCTGATGACGCACTGAAGTGTGTGAAAGTACTTGAGCTAAAGATTTCCACCCCCCTGTGGCTTGTCCTGTATGTATATATATATATATATATATATATATATATATATATATATATATATATATATAAACACTGATAAAGCATTCACTAAAACTGAATGTAAATTGTAATTACAGTAGGTGTGGTGTGTCCAGGAAGCTTCATTTATACAGCACATAACACTGATATTGCACTGCTCTGCTTTTAAACCTTTTATTAATTAAAGAATAAAGCAAAATTGGCATCACTTGTACAAATACAACACTCAAAATTTTTTTTCGACAAAGGAAATTAATGCGAAGGTTTGACTGCTAAAATCTAAAAAAAAAAAAAAAAAACTGCAGCTATGGATAAATCATGTAGGTTTTATAGTCAGGATATATTCTACACACAAATAATTCTTGAATTATTTTCATTTATTTTTATGATTATTATTATGACATTATTAGTAGTAGTAGCAGTAGTATTAGTAGTAGTAAAAGCAGCAGTATAAACATGGGCAGGCGTTAAACCAGTGTGTCGTAGAGTTTGACGGAATGGGAGCCAATGGGGTTCGATCCAAGGAAAGGGAGAATAGGTTTAAGTTTTTGGATCAAGAGCCCTTCACAGGGAATACAAGTTCACTAAGAACATTTGTGATGATAAAATCCTACACTTTCATGCTAGTCTACTGTTTATGGTCATTTTCCAAGATTTACAGAGCACCAGAGAACTGCTGACCTCTATGTCAGACCTTTACAGAACACCAGAGAACTACTGACATGTGTGTCAGACCCTTACAGAGCACCAGAGAACTGCTGACCTCTGTGTCAGACCCTTACAGAGCACCAGAGAACTGCTGACCTCTGCATCAAGCCCTTACAGAGCACCAGAGAACTGCTGACCTGTGTGTCAGACCCTTACAAAGCACCAGAGAACTGCTGACCTCTATGTCAGACCCTCACAGAGCACCAGAGAACTACTGACCTGTGTGTCAGATCCTTACAGAGCACCAGAGAACTGCTGACCTCTGCGTCAGACCCTCACAGAGCACCAGAGAACTGCTCACCTCTGCATCAGACCCTTACAGAGCACCAGAGAACCGTTGACCTGTGTGTCAGACCCTTACAGAGCACCAGAGAACTACTGACCTCTGCATCAGACCCTTACAGAGCACCAGAGAACTGCTGACCTCTGTGTCAGACCCTTACAAAGCACCAGAGAACTGCTGACCTCTGCATCAGACTCTTACAGAGCACCAGAGAACTGCTGACCTCTGCATCAAACCCTTACAGAGCACCAGAGAACTGCTCACCTCTGCATCAGACCCTTACAGAGCACCAGAGAACTGTTGACCTGTGTGTCAGACCCTTACAGAGCACTAGAGAACTGTTGACCTCTTCATCAGACCCTTACAGAGCACCAGAGAACTGCTGACCTCTGCATCAAACCCTTACAGAGCACCAGAGAACTGCTGACCTCTGCATCAGACCTTTACAGAGCATCAGAGAACTACTGACCTGTGTGTCAGACTCTTACAGAGCACCAGAGAACTGCTGACCTGTGTGTCAGACCCTTACAGAGCACCAGAGAACTGCTGACCTCTGCGTCAGACCCTCTCAGAGCACCAGAGAACTGCTGACCTCTGCATCAAACCCTTACAGAGCACCACAGAACTGCTGACTTCTGCGTCAGACCTTTACAGAGCACCAGAGAACTGCTGACCTCTGCATCAGACCCTTACAGAGCGCCAGAGAACTGCTGACCTCTGCATCAAACCCTTACAGAGCACCAGAGAACTGCTCACCTCTGCATCAGACCCTTACAGAGCACCAGAGAACTGTTGACCTGTGTGTCAGACCCTTACAGAGCACCAGAGAACTACTGACCTCTGCATCAGACCCTTACAGAGCACCAGAGAACTGCTGACCTCTGCATCAGACTCTTACAGAGCATCAGAGAACTGCTGACCTCTGCATCAGACCCTTACAGAGCACCAGAGAACTGCTGACCTCTGCATCAGACTCTTACAGAGCACCAGAGAACTGCTGACCTCTGCATCAAACCCTTACAGAGCACCAGAGAACTGCTGACCTGTGTGTCAGACCCTTACAGAGCACCAGAGAACTACTGACCTCTGCATCAGACCCTTACAGAGCACCAGAGAACTGCTGACCTCTGCATCAGACTCTTACAGAGCATCAGAGAACTGCTGACCTCTGCATCAGACTCTTACAGAGCACCAGAGAACTGCTGACCTCTGCATCAGACCCTTACAGAGCACCAGAGAACTGCTGACCTCTGCATCAGACTCTTACAGAGCATCAGAGAACTGCTGACCTCTGCATCAAACCTTTACAGAGCACCAGAGAACTGTGTGTCAGACTCCACATTGTTCTTACTGCTCAGTTACTTTTTACAAGAATTCTTCGCGCCTAAATTCCCCTAAACATACAAATAATTTTCCTTCAGTACAGCCCATATTTCCAATAAGTACTTATAATAAATATAATAATAATAATAATAATAAATGCTCAAAGCTTATTCACGATACTCAGTTTTTTACTGTTCAACTATTTAACAGTATAAAGTCTTTATATGAAGCGAAGAGAGGGTTTCCTTTGATGGAACGTTACTGACCAGTTCACGTTAAACACTCATGGACTTACGTCGAGTTATATGTATACTTGAGTTACTGCTTATGATCTTTTCGAGTAGCGATTCTCAGAACGAGAATCGCTACTCCCTCATTTGTTCTTCTTTTGCATTAGTTTAATTTCTTGCTCCTTCCTACATTTTTTAGATTACAAAAGTCATTTATATACTACTTTTTTCCTCCCTTACTACCCTGCTTATTTTATTGTTCCATAAATCAAGCCTCCCCAGGGTCTCCTTCCTCCCTGTAAGCACAAACTTCTGCTACGCACTCTTACACTGCATTCCTTGTCGATCTCTTACTGTATAAAGTACTCTTTCTGGAACATCTATGTTTCAATAGTTGCTTATATCTTCCTTCTTTAGTTTATTTTCATTTATCTAGTCCTTGTTGATACCATTTTCTTTGTAATGCATCTCCCTCTTACTCTTACTATCATTAAATATTGTACTGACATATTACTTGCTCCTGTCAACACATGCACATCCAGAAGCCAATCCACTATCCTTTTATCCACCAATACGTAGTCTAGTAAACTGCTCTCATTGTACATCTCGTCCTATCTTATTTACTTACCTCGTTTACTTTATTTTATTTACCTTATTTTACCCTATTTACTTATTTCTTTAAAAATGCATCTTGTTATACATACTTCAGTTACAACCCTTCCTTGTAAATTACCCTTGGCACTTCACATTTACCTACTTTACCTTCTACAAAAGCTTCTCCCACTTTATCATTAATGTCTCCTGTTACTTGGTTCAAAACTCCGTAATAATTCACAAAAACTATACCCAAGGTTTGTTAGGCACATATTTAGGTATGACAGAATGACGGTATACAGGACGTAGTGTGTGTAGTGGTTGCAACACTTACTTGTCAACTAATCTTAAGTGTTCAGCTCTCCTGCCAGTGTAATAACTTTCCGTTTCACGCTCCTGACAGGATGTCAGTACTTCCCTAGCTGGTTCCTGTCCACTAATCTGCTACCATCCTAATTATATATATATATATATATATATATATATATATATATATATATATATATATATATATATATATATATATATATATATATATATATAATATTTCACCGCCACCCTCGGATATTTCAAACTCAAAGGACCTTATTTATGCATAGATTTTGGGCAGACTAAAATTTAAAACTACTTGACAGTATATAGCTGAAATTAGCTTATTTAAATGCTAAGAATAAAATAATTAAGTTGCGTGAAGAAAATTATAATTAAATGTAATATTTCCATTAACAAAATTCTAAATTAAAACAGCAAAAGTGAATCAGCCTAACCTAACTTTACCTAACCTTACCTAACCTAACTTTACCTAACCTTACCTAACCTAACTTTACCTAACCTTACCTAACCTAACTTTACCTAACCTTACCTAACCTAAGCATCTAAAGGTATAAAGAAAGTTGCAAGTCTCGAGGAGCACTTTAATCTGGTAGATCACCTGTCCCTCTTGGCAAAAAAAAAAAATAAATGTTCAAGGTAAACATAACTAATAAAAAATAAGAGACCATCACAGACAAAACAGATAAATGCTATCGCACCAAGTATGTTCAGAGACGTAGTCTGTACTACAGAATTTTTTAATGCAATATTTAAACATTTTTTTTAATAATATCTACAGTATCTACTCAAAATATGTCGTAAAGACAAGTCAATTACAACAAAATATCCAAATATTAGAAGAGAACATGACTGATTAAATTACTAATCATTACCTTCATCAGGTAGGCTTATATTACTCTAAGAACAATAACTTGGTGCTTTACTAATGATGCACATTGTTGTAAGAACATACCAGCTGATGCTTGACAAGGTGAGAGGCCAGAAGACTAGTGATGCTCCATCTAGTGAGAGGCCAGGGGTCTAGAAACCATCTGATGCTCCATCTAGTGAGAGGCCTGGGGTCTAGAAACCATCTGATGCTCCATCTAGTGAGAGGCCAGGGGTCTAGAAACCATCTGATGCTCCATCTAGTGAGAGGCCAGGGGTCTAGAAACCATCTGATGCTCCATCTAGTGAGAGGCCAGGGGTCTAGAAACCATCTGATGCTCCATCTAGTGAGAGGCCTGGGGTCTAGAAACCATCTGATGCTCCATCTAGTGAGAGGCCAGGGGTCTAGAAACCATCTGATGCTCCATCTAGTGAGAGGACAGGAGTCTAGAAACCATCTGATGCTCCATCTAGTGAGAGGCCAGGGGACTAGAAACCATCTGATGCTCCATCTAGTGAGAGGCCAGGGGTCTAGAAACCATCTGATGCTCCATCTAGTGAGAGGCCAGGGGTCTAGAAACCATCTGATGCTCCATCTAGTTTGAGACCAGCAGTCAAGGGATCAGCTGTGTGACCTGCCACGAACTATTTATTTTCTTGCAAGTTTTGGCGTCGAGTACCGATAATATTACTTTCTTAAACCTGTATATTACTTCGCAAGCGTTCACTCAATTAATTTCAAAATATTATCACAGAGCTTGGTTGATCTATTACGTTTAAAGCTTAACGACTTAACGAGGGTCACTAAGGATGCATGTCACTTGTACACCGCTAGTCAAGGATAAGGTGAACACTAGTGTCTACACATTGAGATATACTCTTTCATATGTATATAGTATACACCTCAGAATATACAGTATACACAAAAATCATCATGAAAAAATCACTTTTGAATTAATAAACTCTGCCCAAGGTACAGACCACAACACGTCAGTCAAAACACTGAAACCTGACGTGAAGCACCCCACACCCTGGTGGTGGAACCTGACATGAATCACTCCACACCCTGGTGGTGGAACCTGACATGAATCACTCCACACCCTGGTGGTGGAACCTGACATGAAGCACTCCACACCCTGGTTGTGGAACCTCACGTGAAGCACTCCACACCCTGGGTGGCTCATTATCAACTGATAAGTCCTGTTGTTGTTCCTGGACAGACAATAGCTTTCCACTGACTCAACAGCATCTGCTCACCGTCTACCTGAATCTACTGTTTCTAAAGGGCTTGTCCAGCTGGGTCTTAAGTATAATTTTGTAACTAAGAGCTTACAGTGGCATTATGTACCATTGTTTTATACCTCTGCCAAAAGATCTTTATCCATATTTATGTTGCATCTCTTACCAAACATATGATTCTGTAGTTTCCAGAGGTTAACACAATGTACTTCTAATAAGGGTGTATTAAATCGGTTCTCTAACTTCAAGGTTTGAATGAGAACTCATCGTCCCCGTTTCTTAAGGAAGAGTGTTGTAAAGGCTATATTTATGACGTTTGATACGAGAGAGAGAGATAGAGGGAGGGAGAGAGAGAGAAAGAGATGTATTGAAAATAGAATGACGACGCCGTCTTTCAAGATGTGTAGGAAGTGTAATGAGAGAAAGCAAGGAAAGGAGAGAACACTTTCCCCTCACTCTGTGACTGCTGACTGACACTCCCTTCTCTCTCTCCTTTGTCTTTCTCACTGCATTCATACTTTCATTTTCCCTCTCTCCTTTGTCTCTCTCTCACTTCGCTCGTGCCCTCACTTCCCTCTCTGTCTCTATCCTTCCGTTTCCCTTTCCCTCGCACTCAAAAATAAAAAGTATCATAAAACTCTGGCCCTTCCCTCCTCACCTAGGACCCTCTTCCCCTCTTCCGCCCTCTCAAAAGCATCATAATAACTCCCCCTTCTCTTTTACTCTCCCATTTCTGCATCTCTTTTCCGGAGTCTTGTGTTTCCTCTTCCGCTCCCTCTTTCATCAATCATCACTCTCTACTGGTTCCTTCTTTCACTGGCATCTACTCTTCTTTTTCTTACATTGTTTTTGTCCTTCGTTTATCTTTTCGTCTCTTTTCCCTCTATATTTTTTCCCTTCCTTCCTCCAGTCTCCTCATAACCCATACTCCACAATTTTTACTGTGCGTGTGAAAATGCACTCTCAACATTTCATGACACTCCCAGCGCTGCCAGACGTAAGCTTCCTCTCCCTCCAACTTTTCTTTATTTACATTTTTTTTATGTCGATTTTGTCGATTAAATATAAGGAAATACACATTAACAAACTTGTGCAAACCTCAGTAAACTTGAGCAAACTTGTACAAACCTGAGCAAACTTGACCACATATAACAAACATTGGTATAAACCTTGGTAATAAATACCGACAAGTTGGTTTAGAAAGACACGTAAGCAAACACTGACATATTTATTAGAAAACGTTTCGGTCCTGAAACCTTGATCACTTCTAACATATATATAATGTCTTTGTACCTCTGTATGTTAGAAGTGATCAAGGTCCCAGGACCGACACGTTTTTTAATAAATATGTCACAGTGTTTGCTTACGTGTCTTTCTAAACCATAACAAACATTAAACGTTCTGTAAAATGTCAACTCTTAGTTACTCTTCGTCTTCCCTCTCCTCAGTCTTAGTTACCCCTCATCTTGCCTCTCCTCAGTCTTGGTAGTCCCTCGTCTTCCCTCTCCTCAGTCTTAGTTGCCCCTCATCTTGCCTCTCCTCAGTCTTAGTTACCACTCATCTTGCCTCTCCTCAGTCTTAGTAGTCCCTCGTCTTCCCTCTCCTCAGTCTTAGTTGCCCCTCATCTTGCCTCTCCTCAGTCTTAGTAGTCCCTCGTCTTCCCTCTTCTCAGTCTTAGTTGCCCCTTGTCTTCCATCCCCTCGAAAGCCAAATCGACCCAAAGTTGCTATACACCACATTAAAAGGAAGACAACAGTAGAGGACCAGGTAATCAGACTGGAGAAAGAAGGAATACTCATAAAAATTATATTTTAGATTTTGCCGCCGAAGTGGCTAGTTTATTGTGCACCCCATATCCATCCTGTGGACGGTAGCGCATGAGCATATGGATACACAAAAGGCCTAAGAACTAGTCCCCAAAAGGGTTAACAGGAGTACGTTCGGGTTTATATCTTTTCATATGCCAAAAACAAGGCAAATACCACATCTAGTATCGGGCCCTTACTCAGACAGGATGGGACTTACACAGATGACAACAAGGAAATGAGTGAAATATTGAAATCCCAGTACGACTCTGTGTTTAGTGAACCACTAATCGGTCTGAGGATCGACGACCCAAATGATTTCTTCATGAATGAGCCTCAAAACTCCATAAATGTATGCCAGATTTCCGACATTACCCTAACTCCGATAGATTTCGAAAAAGCCATTGACAACATGCCTATGCACTCAGCCCCGGGCCCAGACTCGTGGAACTCTGTTTTCATTAAGAACTGCAAGAAACCCCTCTCGCGTGCCCTAAGTACACTATGGAGGAGGAGCCTGGACATGGGTGAAATTCCACAGTCACTTAAAACAACGGATATAGCCCCACTCCATAAAGGTGGCAGCAAAGCATTAGCTAAGAACTATAGACCAATAGCTCTGACGTCCCACATCATAAAAATCTTTGAAAGAGTGCTAAGAAGCAGGATTGCAAATCACCTGGATTCCCAAAATCTGCACAATCCAGGGCAACATGGGTTCAGGGCAGGTCGCTCCTGCCTCTCACAACTACTGGATCACTATGACATGGCCTTGGATGCACTGGAAGAAAATCAGAATGCAGATGTAATATACACAGACTTTGCAAAAGCATTTGACAAATGCGATCATGGCGTAATAGCCCATAAAATACGCGCTAAAGGAATAACTGGGAAAGTGGGGAGATGGATCTTCAACTTCCTAACAAATCGAACACAAAGAGTAGTGGTCAACAGAGTTAAATCGGAGGCTGCCATAGTGAAGCGCTCTGTTCCACAAGGCACAGTACTCGCCCCCATCTTATTCCTTATCCTCATATCAGACATAAACAGAGATATACACCACAGCACCGTATCATCCTTTGCGGATGATACTAGGATCTGCATGAGGCTGTCATCTGCTGAGGACGCGGTTAACCTCCAAGAAGATAAAAACAAAGTTTTCCAGTGGGCAACGGTAAACAATATGATGTTCAATGAGGACAAATTCCAACTACTCCGTTATGGAGAACTGGAGGAGATAACAACTAGAACAGAGTATACTACTGACTCCGGCCATACAATAGAGCGGAAAAATAATGTAAGGGACCTGGGAGTAGTAATGTCTGAGGATCTCACTTTCAAGGATCACAACAGTGCCACGATCGCACGTGCAAAGAAAATGATAGGATGGATAATGAGAACTTTCAAAACGAGAGATGCCAAGCCCATGATGATCCTTTTCAAATCACTTGTTTTCTCTAGGCTGGAATACTGCTGTACATAACATCTCCATTCAAAGCAGGTGAAATCGCAGATCTAGAGAGTGTACAGAGATCCTTTACTGCACGTATAAGTTCTGTCAAGCACCTTAACTACTGGGAACGCTTGGAAGCACTTGACTTGTACTCGTTGGAACGCAGGAGGGAGAGATATATCATAATCTACACTTGGAAAATCTTGGAAGGAATGGTCCCAAATCTGCACACAGAAATCACTCCCTACGAAAGTAAAAGACTGGGTAGGCGATGCAAAATGCCCCCAATAAAAAGTAGGGGCGCCATTGGTACACTAAGAGAAAACACCATAAGTGTCCGGGGCTCAAAACTGTTCAACAGCCTCCCATCAAGCATTAGGGGAATTGCCAATAAACCCCTGGCTGCCTTCAAGAGAGAGCTGGACAGATACCTAAAGTCAGTGCCGGATCAGCCGGGCTGTGGCTCGTACGTTGGACTGCGTGCGGCCAGGAGTAACAGCCTAGTTGATCAGGCCCTGATCCATCGGGAGGCCTGGTCATGGACCGGGCCGCGGGGGCGTTGATCCCCGGAATAACCTCCAGGTAACAGTTCAGTTCATTTATCTGTTACAAGCAAATTTAGGAAATTTGCCTAATATATCTGGTATCTTATTTTCATTAGTAAGATATCTTGACATAGGTTATTTTACTGTTAATCTCTATTATATCTCTTACAAAGAATGAACAGGAAGTCTGTGAGGAGCTCAGCAAGAGATTTAGGGAGGTATTCACAGAGGAAATAGGAGAGCCAAAGAGGTTGTGCTCCAACGTGTGCCAGACACAATACATACAACAAAAGAAGTGAGGAGACCATTATGCGAGCTAGATACTCCGAAGGCAGTGGAACCACATATCTCTCCGTGGGTGCTGAGAGAGGGAGCGGAAGTAACTGCCAGAACCGTGAAAGATAGTAAATTTATTCCCAATTTTTAAATCAGACAGACACGTAGCATAGCATGGAAAGCTATGAAGAGAATAATCAGGAGAAGAGTAGTGGAGCCCCTAGAAATGAGTGGGTTCATAGACGACAACCAGCATGTCTTTATGGATGGTAAATCCTGCCTCACAAAGCTACCAGAGTTTTACAACAAGGTAACAGAAGGGAGATAAGAGAGAGAGAAGAAAGCGTAGATTGCATATTTTTTGAAAAAAAAAAAAAAAAAAGCTTTTGACACAGTACTGCATAAGAGACTGGGACAAAGGCTAGAGGATCAGGTTGAAATAACAGGGAAGGCACCGTGATGGAACAAGGAGTTCTTAACAGGTAGAGAGCAAAGAGTGATTGTCTGGGAAGGAATAGGAATGGGCGCATGGTTCGACAAGGATCAGCACTTGAACTGGTCTTATTCCTTGTATACATGAATACCATGGTGGAAGAAATAGAGTAAGAGCTATTCCTGTATGGAAATAACGTCCAACTAATGAAGAAAATACAGTCTAGAACCTAGAAAAGTTACAGATCTGGTATAACAAGTGGGTGCCCGAATTCAGCCCCTGCAAGTGTAGAGTTATAAAGATTTGGGAGGAGCAAAAGCTGCAAAACTCAAGGAGAATTTTGAGGTGAGCATTCTACGTTGTTCATGAAGCACCAGTGAGGAACACACACCTGGTCAAGTATGTCAAGAAACTGGAGAAAAGGCAGAGCTTTGCAACGAAACTGGTTCGGGAACTCGGGGATATGTCCTAGGAAATGATATGGGAACTCATCCTGATGACTTTAGAGGCAAGAAGGAATAAGAATGATATAATAACGTCCAGAATACTGAGAGGAAGTGACAGGATTAACATAATCAGATTACTTGAGATGAGAAACAGGAACAAGAGCGCGCAGCTAGAAGTTGAAAACACAGGTGGATCTCAGGGATATTAGGAAATAATTCTTCCGTCTTAGAGTAGTCAGGAAGTAGAACGAACTGCATACTGAATGGTAAAGACAGGATCCATACATAAATTTAAGAAGAGGTATAACAAAGCTCTTGAAGCCAGGAGTGAACCCAGTAGCGGGTCCAAGAGCTGAGAATCCACTGTTGCGCCCACATACAGCTGAATACACCTAGGCGAGTACAAACGCACGCAAACGCACGCAAACACACACACACACGCACACACACGCGCACACACGCACACACACACACACACACACACACACACACACGCGCGCGCGCACACACGCACACACACACACACACACACACACACACACACACACACACACACACACACACACACACACACACACACACACACACACACACATTTCTTATCCTCACAATATTTCATGTAAAGCACCTCAGACCTGACTGCGAACAGTTGATACATAAGATGGAGTGACTGACAGTGTGTGCCGTCGTCACCCTCACTCAGAGATCCAGCTTTCCTCTTCCCGATATATGATGGAAAATACCGTACCCTGCCACCCCTGACTCAGATGGTGCAGGGTGGGCGGTACCAGTGTTCACACCAGCCTCAGATGGTGCAGGGTGGGTGGTGCCAGTGTTCACACTAGCCTCATATGGTACAGGGTGGGCGGTACCAGTGTTTACACCAGCCTCAGATGGCGCAGGGTGGGTGATACCAGTGTTCACACCAGCCTCAGATGGTGCAGGGTGGGTGATACCAGTGTTCACACCAGCCTCAGATGGTGCAGGGTGGGCGGTACCAGTGTTCACACCAGCCTCAGATGGTGCAGGGAGGGTGGTGCCAGTGTTCACACCAGCCTCAGATGGTGCAGGGTGGGTGGTACCAGTGTTCACAGCAGCCTCAGATGGTGCAGGGTGGGCGGTACCAGTGTTCACACCAGCCTCAGATGGTGCAGGGTGGGCGGTACCAGTGTTCACACCAGCCTCAGATGGTGCAGGGTGGGTGGTACCAGTGTTCACACTAGCCTCAGATGGTGCAGGATGGGCGGTACCAGTGTTCACACCAGCCTCAGATGGTGCAGGGTGGGCGGTACCAGTGTTCACACCAGCCTCAGATGGTGCAGGGTGGGTGGTACCAGTGTTCACACCAGCCTCAGATGGTGCAGGGTGGGCGGTACCAGTATTCACACCAGCCTCAGATGGTGCAGGGTGGGCGGTACCAGTGTTCACACCAGCCTCAGATGGTGCAGGGTGGGCGGTACCAGTATTCACACCAGCCTCAGATGGTGCAGGGTGGGCGGTACCAGTGTTCACACCAGCCTTAGATGGTGCAGGGTGGGTGGTACCAGTGTTCACACCAGCCTCAGATGGTGCAGGGTGGGTGGTACCAGTGTTCACACCAGCCTCAGATGGTACAGGGTGGGCGGTACCAGTGTTCACACCAGCCTCAGATGGTGCAGGGTGGGTGGTACCAATATTCACGTCTTCCTCAGGTAGTGCAGGGCAGGTGGTACCACTGTTCGAACAGCCACAGATGGTGACAAGAATCGGAAACTCATTCCAGTCCTTTATAGGTATTTAAAAGAAGGTACGTGATACCCTCCCACGTACTCTCCTTCATTGTTATCTCTGCTTCCAAACACGTACAGATAAGATAATCTGAACAAGATAATCTGAACAATTTTAAAAGTCGTATGGACGCTGTTTAACTCTACTGTCTTCTTTTACTTCACGTGATGCGTCAGCCATTGAAAATTGATCCCGTTCATAATTATTATATTTCAATCAGAGTAAAGCGCTAAGCCCGTAGGGGATCATATAGCTCCTGTAGAAAGGGAGGCATTCACATCCGATCCAAGCCAAGGGAAGATAAATCCTGTTTCTTGGATTAAGAGACCATCACCGCCATCATGGAAAAAATAATGATATTAGGTAAAAAAATACTTTTACTATTTCGAGATTAAAAAGTGGCAAGATGGCACCTTCACACTCCATTAAATATTTTAAACTTCTAAGTAAGATACACGAGTGTTGAAATTCTCGAGGTGATCAGAGGAATCTGTCTCTAGTTATCACATGGAAACCAAATTTGAGAAAGCTTATGTAACATTATACATAGTGCACCTAAACATGGAAATAGACCCATGAATCTTACCACCAGGCCCCGTGGCCTGGTGGCTAAAGCTCTCGGGTTCGATTCCCTGCGAGGATAGAAACATTGGGCGTGTTTCCTTACACCGGTTGTTCACCCATGAATAAAATGGGTACCTGGGTGTTAGTCGACGGGTGTGGGTCGCATCCTGGGACAAAACTGACCTAATTTGCCCTAAATGTTCTGCATAACAAGCAACTTTCTATATAGTAGTATGCCATTGATGTCAGCTAGGACTGTATAGCTTGTACAGGAACTTACAGAAATAAAGTTAGTAGTATTAATAGTATTAACACACAGTCATTAGTTAGTACCCACAGTCATTGGCCAGGCTTCAAACACCTCTTATTGTACAGCAATAAAGGAATGGAACAGACTGCCCGCACATGTCAAAGCCAGTCATAGCATGAACCAGTTCAAGAAGAGTGCCAAAAGGTGTCTGATGAATGTAGCTACAGAAAGGGAGGGGAATGATTTTCTATTTTTTAGCTAACATACGTGTAAATTTTACCTTATTCCTAGTAATGACCCTCGTATTGTAGATAGTCTTAATGACCCTCGTGTAGTAGATAGTCTTTTTAGTATGATAATAAGATGCTATCTTCATTATAGAATAATAAGAAAATATTATAACCTTTATATTATAATAATAAGGTAAAAGGACCCAATGGAAATAAGTCACTCTGTCTGACTTTTTCGGGTTATCCTAGGTTCTCTACACATATGCTGCTATGTATGATAATTCTATGTAACTGTATTTGTGTATACCTGAATAAACTCACTTAACACAAGCGTTGAAAATTTTAAGCTGATTGAATAAGGCGTTCTCGAGTAATAAGGAAAATTTATCAGAAAGTAAACTAAAATGTTGCTGAGAATGTTCCGAAATAGAAGACAATTCCCTCGTTAAACGTAAAAAAAACACCGTAAAACAGTGAATTTTTTTTTTCAATTTCCTTTTCTCATTTACACTCTACTGAAAGTTCTTTATAATTCTGATAGAAAAAAAATATTTGATTTTAGTGGCAAACTAGCACGCACAAAGCCCCCAAAAAATATTTCCTATCAAGATACACCAGCATTTAGCGTTTGAAGCCTATCGGAAGAAGACTTCTCAAGCTATTCCACGAGAAACAATTTCCTCAATAAAATTAACAAAATGAAATTCACACAGCTCAGAGTGAATGACAAGTTGTGCTTTTATAAAGCCCGCCACTGGGAGTTTGAAGCCAATCAGAAAAGACATTCTCTAAGCTTTGTTTTACAACTTCAGTAAAATTTAAAATTTGCACTTACCCGGATACAACTTACGAGTTGTTCTTCTTGCAGAATGTACCGTCAATAAGCATTCTTTAGCCGTTGAATAAAAATGAATATCATTATTTAATAAAATTGGCAAATTGAGACTTTTGGTACTCAGTGGCAGCCTGAGTCTTGTGCTCAGGAAACCAAACCTGTGGAGAAAATTTGAAGCCGATCAGATGAGTCATTCTCCAGTTATGTCACGGATTCCAACAGTCCCAGTTTTTTTTGTGTGTGTGTCATTTCACTACTTAAACAAGTTTGCTTGCACACAAACGAACCTTAATATCCTGGACCTAATATGAATGAGCCGTTAAATATTGAAGATGTTAAGAAGAGGTAAACTGAAATTTATTTAGCATGAATTAACGGGAATAAAGTTTTTACACTATATGACATAAAATGGTCACATCTTCACCTATATATCTGAATTTCACTCTCAGCAGTCGTCGAATTTTTAGGCGGCATTTCTGAACGTTTGAAGCTTCGTCACTGAAGATTTTGAAAGTTGAGTCATTCCAGGATGCTGGGGATGGATTCAACAACTTGGGTCACGGAACACCTGAACACGCCACTTCTTCCAAGAATCTCATCCTCGTTACTGTACAAAAAAAAAAAAAAAATTTGAAGCCCATTGGATGAGACATTCCTGAGTTAAGAACGAAATAAAATCGAAAATTTAGAGGAAGAATAAAAGAAAAAAATGTGAAGGCCCTCCTTCAAGGATTCCTAATTATCTGTCCACCTGAAAATTTATGTGAAAGTTTGAAGATCCATATAATACCCACTTTAGACTGTACTTAGAGCCAACTAGAAATATTGTGATGACACAATGTGATCATAGATATAAACTAGATGTATCTCGGTCGCTGCGCGATCCGAGAGAAGTATCATGGAATAAACCCAGACCCTTTAACCTCAATGTATGCGATTGGAATAGTGCAGAGTGCGGCTATGACATTGTAGTTATAATGTTGAAGATCTGAAGGTAATCAGAAGAGACATTCACAAGTTATCATATGAAAACTTATATCCAAATTTCTTCACATAAAAATGGCAAATTAGGACAGACACAGAACAACTTTAACTCAAATCTTTCAGAGAGCTAAAGAGAATAATATCCTAAATTACACAAGCACATTAAGTTTGAATCCGCTCAGACGTTACATTATCAAGTCATCAGATGTGACACCAAGAAATTATCACATGAAAAACAGTATTTAATTTTTCACTTTCTTCATAAAAATGCAAATTAAAACCTACATAAACCAAAATTAATCCAAATTCTTCTCTAAGACTGACCAGATTTCAACCAAGTTTTATGCAAACTTCGTATACATAAGATACATATTTTTAACAACAATCTTGAGAGCACAAAGGTGTTATATAGGCACATCAAAGAACATGAAGTTGATTTAACCTAAAATAACCCAATAAAGTCAAACACTGACGACTTATTTCTGATTAGAAGAGACATTCTCCAATTATTTCACAGAAATTAATTCGATTAATAAAACTGTCACATGACAGCTTACACAACTTAACACCAGGAGATTGTTTCCTTTGAGGAAAACACATCAGAACTAAAAGTTTAAAGCTGACCTGAAGATGCATTTTTCAGTTATTGTTCAGAAAACAACAAAATTTGTCTACACAGCCTAAACCCATGAAACATTCCAGCCATTTCATACGATGCGTCATATGCTTGATGTTCACAATTGTAATATTTTAATCAGAGAAAAGCTCTAAACCCGTAGAGGTCATATAGCGCCAGTGGAACGGGAGTGTTTAAATTCTACCTAGACACTGAGAAGATAATTCATATTCCTTGGATCGAGAGCCCTTCACCAGGTCAAGGCTAAATAATGCAACAAGGTAAGAATTATACTATAATTTTTTCGAGATTAAAAGTGCAAAAATAACATTTAGGCACACCATTAAATATAGCAACCTTCAAGGAAGGAAACACAAGCCATAAATTTTTTAAGTCGATTAGAAGAGCCTGTCTCCACCCGTCACAAGGTGTGGAGAAATTTTTCTCCAACCAGAGGGATGACGACCCCTTTTAGGGAGAGGGGGCGTCAACCCCTCTCTGCTTTCCCACGCTGGCAGGGCAGAGTGAGCTAGGCGGTCACGACCTCTAGTTCTTTTTTGTAATAGCAGAGATGAAGTAAGCTCACATATCTTAGTAACAACAAAGCATCCTGCATTCAGCAGTTTTAAATTAAAGCATACCTGAAATGCCCATTTATCTTAACATGTGTTCTTACTAAGCAGTATTTAGACTGCAATGGTCACAAGACCTCTCACTCTTGCAGGAATATCTGTTATCTTTTACACAAGTGTGTTAGCCTGAGGATGTTGCTATTTCCCAAAATCAGGAAAGATTCAAGATAATTAGCTTCAAAACTGTTGATATAGCTAGTGGTATTCTTCATCTTACCCAGCATCTCAGACTCAAGTAATCCACACTTCTTGATTAAACTGAGTCACGACCATCAGCACCAACTGACAGTAGACACTGTGTCAGCAGAAATTCGTCCATAAATAGAGAGAGCTGCAACAAGCAGATTGCAGTTCGAACTCGACCAGAGAAGATGTGATAGAATGTAGAAACATTCATGGCAGTATTTCGTGTGATTCATAAACCAGTGTCGGGCACTGACGATCTCCAGGGAGACTGAAGACGCTTTTCCTGCCGTGAATAATTATGGACTATTAGCAAGGTGATAGTCGTCAGGAGACATTCCATGTGCCAAGCAAACGACAGAAGTGACGACGTCGCTACGCATCTCAAGCCATCGATAACGGCCTCTGTTTGACGTTGCAACATCACTGGCTCCTGCTACAATGAGCCAGGTAAGTCACTATTTTACCCGATATCATCGTAATTACCACTGAAGTGCCTAGAGTCGATGTTATGTGAATAGGGTTGACTATTCGAGACCGTGATGGGAGAGCCAAGCCCAAAACACAAGTAAGGGTCGCCCATGACTACCAGGTGACATACCTGTAATACTGTTAATATATGTTAGCAGGGCGTGTATTAACCCTGGTTATAATCACCTTTTCAGCCCTGGTGGATAATGAAACAGCAAACTACGAAGGCGAAACCCTGGCAGAGGCTGCATGTGTTTTGAGTTGTCATCAACAAAGATGAGTATCTTACCATACAATGGCCATTTTATTATAATAATTATTGTACTCATCTCACCCAAAATCCCACACACAAGGGATCAAAATTTGGGAATGGCCTGTGTAGCATAGTATATAGGGCGCCCACGAATGTAACAGTCCCATGAATCTTGCCCAAGATACATTATACAAGCATTGAAAAGTTGAAGCCGAACAAATAAGGCATTCTTTAGTAATAAATGAAAATTTGGAGAACCCAGATGAAAATGTTGCTGAGAAAAGTCCGAAAAATAGGAAAGTCTTGCCATTAAGCGGAAACTATCGTAGAGGCTTATATTACTACTCCAGCAACACTACAAGCAGTAACCATCATAGAGGCTTGCATTAATACACCCAGCAATACAACAAGCAGTAGCTATTGTAGAAGGTGAGCTTACTACACCATCAAAACAAGAGGAAATGCAACACAAATCATAACGTATATTTGCGGTATATCTACACACTTTTCAGAGCTGCTTCACATCCAATAAGCCGACAATGTACCCATGACGTTACACGTAGAACATCAATGCAGACTGAAAGGAGTATGTTTCACTTTACTTTAAATTCGACCTGGTGGTGCACGGGTGACATGCAGCCTTAATGACGCAGTAGAAAGGCTTCACATTTGGGAAATTTCCTTTACATAAGAGTATTACCAGGCCACACCGGCTCAACACAGTCACTAGAATCATACTGGGATAAATAATGAAACACTGGAGAAGGAGAAAAATATTTAGAGAGAGCTAATGAATTCTCTGTGACGAATCTCCATAAAGCGTGAAAACAGAGGCACACAGAGGAGGAGGAGGATAATCAACCAACAACAACGGGGAAACAAATAGGTCAGGAAGAAGAAAAGACGAGGAAAATAAAGCACAAACATTAATAAAGACACGCCAACAAGGACGTCAAAGCACCACTCAATAAAGAAGATTAAAGCGTGAGTGGAAGGAGAGGAGCAACACGAAGGGGAAGATAGAAACAGAGAGAGAGAGAGAGAGAGAAAATAGAGAGAGAGAGGGGGAGGGAGGGAGGGAAAGAAAATGAGAAACTCGCAGGACAAAGACAAGATAATAAAATTAATAACGAAATAGGAATTAAAGGATGAAGTTAAGCGGAGAGAGAGAGAGAGAGAGGATGATAAAGGGAATAATATAAGACATAAAAATATAAGGGAGTTAGAAGAATGTAATGAGTGACGGAAGGAGAATGAGAAAGACAGGTGTACCTAGGTGCACACGGGTACACAGGTGCACACAGGTCCATCCATATGCACACAGGCACATAAAAGGAAAGATTGATGGAAACAAAGCTAATAAATATGGAAATGCGAAATTAGTAATATATATATATATATATATATATATATATATATATATATATATATATATATATATATATATATATATATATATATATATATATATATATATATATTAAAACGCGATTTTGATTTAAAGAGCAACGCTATTCTTGCCGAATAAGGAAAGCGAAAATTTGTGTATGCAATAATTTCGCAAAAATCATTCTGAGCCTAACGAAAAATGTATTTCATTGAGTTTGTTTATTATTAAATTACTGTAAACTTATCTAAAATATATTAACATACATGAAAAAATATATCTTTAATTAAACGTATAAGAGAAAATTTTAGAAAGGACTTAATTTTAAATGAGTTCTTGCTAAATGACCAGTTTTATCTATTCGGCACGACATTATATATATATATATATATATGTCGTGCCGAATATGTAAAACTGGTCAATTAGCAAGAACTCATTTAAAATTAAGTCCTTTCTAAAATTTTCTCTTATACGTTTAAAGATATATTTTTTTCATTAATGTTAATGTAAAAATTTATAATTTTGCACCAAAAGAAACTTAGAAAACTTACCTAACCTTATTATAACAAAAGCAATTTATTTTAGCCTAACCCAATAAAATATATTTTAAATTTGTTTACAATAATTTAATACTATACAAACACAGTGAAATATATCTTTTTCGTTAGGTTCAGAATGATTTTGGGGAAATTATCGCATACATAAATTTTCACTTGCCCTATATGGCAAGATGAGCGTTGCTATTTAAGCCAAGATGGCAAGTTCTGCCTATTCGGCACGACATATATATATATATATATATATATATATATATATATATATATATATATATATATATATATATATATATATATATAAATATAATGTATATGGGGTCCACCTCTGATGTAAATTGTGGGACCCATAGCCTCTGAGAAGAGGATAAAAAGGCTTCAAGGAAGAATATTTGGATTTCTTCCTGAAGCCGTTTGAATATTCCACTTCCCCTACCACTCCATCTTTTCAATCTTTTTTACCAATAGGTATATTTTATTACATAATATGGTACAAAAAGGTTTAAGAGATACATTGTTGATATACAGATGGCATATACAGTACATGAGATGTGAGAGATACATGTCTAGTACATATTGTTACATGTTTGTCACTTTATATATATATATATATATATATATATATATATATATATATATATATATATATATATATATATATAGACAAAGAACTTTGTCCTTGGAGGCAAAGAGGGGAATGTATGAGAGTATAGTTTTACCAACGCTCTTATATGGGTGTGAAGCGTGGGTGATGAATGTTGCAGCGAGGAGAAGGCTGGAGGCAGTGGAGATGTCATGTCTGAGGGCAATGTGTGGTGTGAATATAATGCAGAGAATTCGTAGTTTGGAAGTTAGGAGGAGGTGCGGGATTACCAAAACTGTTGTCCAGAGGGCTGAGGAAGGGTTGTTGAGGTGGTTCGGACATGTAGAGAGAATGGAGCGAAACAGAATGACTTCAAGAGTGTATCAGTCTGTAGTGGAAGGAAGGCGGGGTAGGGGTCGGCCTAGGAAGGGTTGGAGGGAGGGGGTAAAGGAGGTTTTGTGTGCGAGGGGCTTGGACTTCCAGCAGGCATGCGTGAGCGTGTTTGATAGGAGTGAATGGAGACAAATGGTTTTTAATACTTGACGTGCTGTTGGAGTGTGAGCAAAGTAACATTTATGAAGGGATTCAGGGAAACCGGCAGGCCGGACTTGAGTCCTGGAGATGGGAAGTACAGTGCCTGCACTCTGAAGGAGGGGTGTTAATGTTGCAGTTTAAAAACTGTAGTGTAAAGCACCCTTCTGGCAAGACAGTGATGGAGTGAATGATGGTGAAAGTTTTTCTTTTTCGGGCCACCCTGCCTTGGTGGGAATCGGCCGGTGTGATAATAAAAAATATATATATATATATATATATATATATATATATATATATATATGTCGTGCTGAATATGTAAAACTGGTCAATTAGCAAGAACTCATTTAAAATTAAGTCCTTTCTAAAATTTTCTCTTATACGTTTAAAGAAATATTTTTTTCATTAATGTTAATGTAAAAATTCATAATGTTGCACTAAAAGGAACTTAGAAAACTTACCTAACCTTATTATAACAAGCGCAATTTATTTTAGCCTAACCCAACTAAATATATTTTAGATTTGTTTACAGTAATTTAATACTAAACAAATACAGTGAAATATATTTTTTTCGTTAGGTTCAGAATGATTTTGGCGAAATTATTGCATACACAAATTTTCACTTGTCCTATATGGCAAGATGAACGTTGCTATTTAAGCCAAGATCGCAAGTTCTGCCTATTCGGCACGACATTATATATATATATATATATATATATATATATATATATATATATATATATATATATATATATATATATATATATATATATATATATATATATAAGGGTAAGGTACCTAGGGATTGGCAGAGAGCATGTATAGTTACTTTGTATAAAGGCAAAGGGGACAAAAGAGAGTGCAAAAATTATAGGGGGATAAGTCTGTTGAGTATACCTGGTAAAGTGTATGGTAGAGTTATTATTGAAAGAATTAAGAGTAAGACGGAGAATAGGATAGCAGATGAACAAGGAGGCTTTAGGAAAGGTAGGGGGTGTGTGGACCAGGTGTTTACAGTGAAACATATAAGTGAACAGTATTTAGATAAGGCTAAAGAGGTCTTTGTGGCATTTATGGATTTGGAAAAGGCGTATGAGAGGGTGGATAGGGGGGCAATGTGGCAAATGTTGCAGGTGTATGGTGTAGGAGGTAGGTTACTGAAAGCAGTGAAGAGTTTTTACGAGGATTGTGAGGCTCAAGTTAGAGTATGTAGGAAAGAGGGAAATTATTTCCCAGTAAAAGTAGGCCTTAGACAAGGATGTGTGATGTCACCATGGTTGTTTAATATATTTATAGATGGGATTGTAAGAGAAGTAAATGCGAGGGTCTTAGCAAAAGGCGTGGAGTTAAAAGATAAAGAATCACACATAAAGTGGGAGTTGTCACAGTTGCTCTTTGCTGATGACACTGTGCTCTTGGGAGATTCTGAAGAGAAGTTGCAGAGATGGGTGGATGAATTTGGTAGGGTGTGCAAAAGAAGAAAATTAAAAGTGAATACAGGAAAGAGTAAGGTTATGAGGATAAAAAGATTAGGTGATGAAAGATTGGATATCAGATTGGAGGGAGAGAGTATGGAGGAGGTGAATGTATTCAGATATTTGGGAGTGGACGTGTCAGCGGATGGGTCTATGAAAGATGAGGTGAATCATAGAATTGATGAGGGGAAAAGGGTGAGTGGTGCACTTGGGAGTCTGATGAGGGGAAAAGGGTGAGTGGTGCACTTGGGAGTCTGTGGAGACAAAGAACTTTGTCCTTGGAGGCAAAGAGGGGAATGTATGAGAGTATAGTTTTACCAATGCTCTTATATGGGTGTGAAGCATGGGTGATGAATGTTGCAGCGAGGAGAAGGCTGGAGGCAGTGGAGATGTCATGTCTGAGGGCAATGTGTGGTGTGAATATAATGCAGAGAATTCGTAGTTTTGGAAGTTAGGAGGAGGTGCGGGATTACCAAAACTGTTGTCCAGAGGGCTGAGGAATGGTTGTTGAGGTGGTTCGGACATGTAGAGAGAATGGAGCGAAACAGAGTGACTTCAAGAGTGTATCAGTCTGTAGTGGAAGGAAGGCGGGGTAGGGGTCGGCCTAGGAAAGGTTGGAGGGAGGGAGTAAAGGAGGTTTTGTGTGCGAGGGGCTTGGACTTCCAGCAGGCATGCGTGAGCGTGTTTGATAGGAGTGAATGGAGACAAATGGTTTTTAATACTTGACGTGCTGTTGGAGTGTGAGCAAAGTAACATTTATGAAGGGGTTCAGGGAAACCGGCAGGCCGGACTTGAGTCCTGGAGATGGGAAGTACAGTGCCTGCACTCTGAAGGAGGGGTGTTAATGTTGCAGTTTAAAAACTGTAGTGTAAAGCACCCTTCTGGCAAGACAGTGATGGAGTGAATGATGGTGAAAGTTTTTCTTTTTCGGGCCACCCTGCCTTGGTGGGAATCGGCCAGTGTGATAATAATAATAAAAAAAAATATATATATATATGCAAAACAGCCACGGAGGGGAGTTGAATTATAGTTTTAAGCCTTTCGTGTTGCAACCAACACATCAGGAGCTTGCGATGTTGCAGAAAAGAGGAAGTCCAAGCAAATACGATGACAGTGAAGGCCTTTGCTGAAGTGAAGCAGAGAGGCTGGAGGCATGAGGCAGGAGACAGGAAGTGCCCCCAGGCACACACTACCCATAGCCAGAAAGACTGAATATTATAGCATTAGAAAAACAGCCTTGCCCACAAGTAATGATATTGTAACAGTAGCCTAACGAACGTGACATGAGAATTATTAAAAATTCGGTGAGACTACTCTAGTACACTATGATATAAATAACTTACATAGCGTAGTCTGGCCGAATTTTTAATAATTGTCATGTCACGTTCGTTAGGCTACTATTACGATATCATTGCTTGTTTGCTGGCTGTTTTTCTAATGCTATAATATTCAATCTTTTGGGCTATGAATAAACAGAAAGATGGGAGAGGGGCGTGAGCCGCGGCCTGTAAACTGACAGTCCGACGCTCTACCGGTGTTTGTTACAACTTAATCTGTGTTCATAGACTATATGACCTAGAGGGAGATAAATCTACTGTTAAAGCTTCTGAGCTGCAGGAAGGAGTTCAGTTGGGTTACCGTGCAGAGGAGGCAACAAAAGCAGTAAAGATGGAAAGATGGAATTTGTCCATCACCCTACAAGACTAAGTTTTGTTTTAGTTTTTTAAATACTATCAATTGATATTACTTACTAAAATTAATAATTACCATTTTTACTATCAATACAATTTACTCTTAACATTTGTGACATCATTTAATAACCATTACTTGTCTAATTACCTTAACCAGTTTTAATACCACATTTACTATCTTAGAGTACTCTTAATTACCTTGTACTGCCAAATAACCTCAAGTATAACTACCAGTGCAATTTTGAAAGAAATAAACATTACTTTTTCACTTATTTTGTAATCATTATTACTTACTAAAATTTTATTAAACACCATATTTACTACCAGTCAATTTTACTTTTGTACATTAATCATTATTTTATACTTCCCATAACATTTTGTTGCCAAATTTCCAAGTTTGTATATTCAACTCCAACCTTTATATTATCCTTTGTACCTGTGTACCTGTGCACTTGTGTGCCTCTGTACCTGTGTACCTGTGTACCTGTCTACCATCTTACTATCATATTATAACCAAGTCATTGCTATTGTTATTTTTTACTTATTATTCTTTTGGTACTTTAATTTGTGAATTTTATTTTGTCAATTTAAATCTAGTTATACTCTTGATCTTGTTAACAACCTATATCAGACCCTAGTGCAATTACAAGTACCATTTCAATTTGTATTTTTATATTATAAGTCCTATTCTAAGATTGTTTTCATATCTTAGTGACTATATTGTGTGTGCAATTAGTGTATATTTCAATTATATTATTGTTCAAGGCCCTTAACTATCTTTTGCTAACTAGTACCAACTACCTCATATATATTTTTTTTTCTACTTTTTTTTATTATTTTGCTACCTTAACTTGCATATTTTATCTTGTCAATTTAAATCTAGTTATACTCTAATTCTTGTAAACAACTTATATAACACCTTAGTGCAATTACAATTGAGTCTTGTGTCTTTTTTATATCATTAGATTAAACTCAGTTGTACTATAACTCATTCTAGCTCAGTACATAGTCAGTCCCAAATTCATTATATTAGACCATAGTGTAATTACTAGTGAGAGTCTGGTGCTATTTTTAATTTGTATTTTTATATTATTAGTTTATACCTAGTTGTACTTTAGCTCATTCCAGCACAACACATAGACAACACCAACTTCATTATGTGTATTAGTGACTATACTCTATATGACCAAAATACTCTAGCTATATACTTATCCAAACTTCCCACCACTACAGATATCAGTACTAGAACTCAACACACAACTCAGGATATAAATAACCATAATTTAAACCTAGAAGATGATTGATCACGTTGACCCTGATCTAAACCTACATAATCTGACACACAATCAAAACCTATTGGAAATTAACTGCCTATACTACACAGCATCACAAGCCAGCACTATCCTAAACAATGCTAAAAGTCTATCAGTACTTAACTACAACATTAGGTCCTTAAGCAAACACTATGATGACCTCCTGGCACTCCTTGAATCACTGAAGACACCCTTCTCCTGCATTATTCTTACTGAGACCTGGCTTAAGCAGGACACAATAGATATCTACCCTCTACCAGGATACACAGCAATCCACAACTGCAGACCATACCAAGTTGGGGGTGGTATTGCAATCTATTACTCTAACCAATTATCTTGTATTAGCACCACTTGCTTTAGTGATGAATATGGAGAATACATTTTTGCTAATTTTACTGTAAAAAACCTTAAGACGCCTATAACAATCGGTGCCATTTACCGGATACCCCACACAAACATCCCAAATTTCAGTGAGAAATTAAAGGCACTAATAACAAACAGACAAATGAATAAGCACCACCTTCTCTTAGCTGGAGACTTCAGCATCAACCTTGGCCTACTAGATGATCAGCCTGTAACTGATTTCATCAACAATATGAACAACACACTTCTCATACCAACAATAACTAAACCAACCAGGCTCACTGAAACAAGTGCAACCATAATAGACCACATATGGACCAATATACTAGCCCCCCTTAAATCAGGGATAATCACAGATAGCACTACAGACCACTACCCTACCTTCCTCTTGACAAACATTAGTAAACCACCACTTGAATACAACAAAGTTTCATTTAGACTCCATGATGAGGCCTCAATAAGGAAGTTCACAGCTGACCTAGAGACTGTTGACTGGCCTACAGAATTCTCCAAGGCCAATGGTATTGATGACTGGACAGACATTTTTCTTAACAAATTACTTAGGCTATACAACATTATCCTATAAAAACGAAACAGATCACAAACAAACGGCTTGGTTGCCTTGGCTAACCAGCACCATTCTGAAATCCATTGATAAGAAACACCAATATGAAAAGCAATATAGACAGGGCTTAATACACAAAGATATTCTTAAACACTATTCATCAGTCCTCACCAAAGTAATAAAGAAAGCCAAACAACTATACTACTCCAGTAGATTCACTGACACAAGAGGAGATATAAAAAAGACCTGGAAAATACTCTCTCAGATTCTAGGGACCCACAAACTGAAAAAAAACAAGAATATTGCCCTAACTAAACCTACTGAAACACCACTGCATCCCACTGACACAGCTAACAAGATAAACGACTTCTCAACCATAGGTTCTAATCTCGCCAATAAAATCCCACGTACCAATGCCCATGCCGGGGACTACCTAGATGGGAATTTCCCAAATTCCTTCTATCTTGCTCCAACTGAGCCCATGGAAGTCACCGAGATTATAGTCACTTAAAAATAACTCAGGGAATCTGTCTCATGTCCCACCATTATTGTACAAGAGAGCGGCCCATGTCCTCTCGTATGCTATCTCATTACTTTTTAACAAGTCGCTAGAAACTAGCACCTTCCCGAAACTACTCAAGACGGCAAGGGTTACACCAATACATAAAGGTGGTGACCCTACATATTTAAACAACTATAGACCAATATCAAACCTACCATTGCTATCCAAAATCTTTGAGAAACTCGTGCACAGGAGACTATATTCATTTATAACGGCACAAAACATACTCAACCCCTGCCAATTTGGATTCAGGAAAAATAAAAGCACTAACGATGCAATCATAAAAATGCTAGATCTGCTTTACACAGCATTGGAAAATAAGGAATATCCACTAGGAATTTTTATTGACCTAAGAAAAGCTTTTGACACAGTAGACCACGGCATCCTACTCCACAAACTTGACCATTATGGTATAAGAGGCCATGCGCTTGCATATTTCAAATCTTACCTTACTAATAGGTATCAGTATGTCACCATTAAAGACACAGCATCAACAACACAGCCACTTGATACTGGAGTTCCGCAGGGAAGTGTCCTTGGTCCCCTGCTCTTCCTCATACACATCAATGATCTTCTAAACGTATCTCAACACCTGAACCCCATTCTCTTTGCTGACGACACGACTTATGTCATCTCTCACCCTAATCTTGCCACCCTCAACACCATTGTTAATGAGGAGCTGATCAAAATATCGACTTGGATGACAGCCAATAAACTTACGCTTAACACTGACAAAACCTACTACATTATGTTTGGTAGCAGAGCAGGAGATGCGCAAATTAACATTAAGATCGACAACACTCTAATTGCCAGGCTTAATGAGGGCAAATTCCCAGGCCTATACCTCGACAGCAACCTGAACTTCAGCACCCATATCCAACACATAACCAAAAAAGTATCCAAAACGGTTGGGAACCTCTCCAAGATACGATACTACGTGCCGCAAACTGCCCTTCTCACACTATACAATTCACTTATATATCCATACCTCACCTATGCTATCTGTGCTTGGGGTTCAACTGCAGCAACACACCTAAAGCCAATAATAACCCAACAAAAAGCCGCAGTAAGAATAATCACTAAATTCCATCCCTGGCAACACCCCCCTCCCCACTCTTCATAGATCTAAACTTACTCCCTGTTCAGTACATCCACACTTACTACTGTGCAATCTACATCTACAGGACCTTAAACTCTAATATCAACCTTGACCTAAAACGCTTTCTTGATAGTTGCGACAGAACCCACAGGCATAACACCAGACACAAACATCTCTATGACATTCCCCGTGTCCGACTAAACCTTTACAAAAATTCAATGTATGTCAAAGGCCCTAAAATCTGGAACACCCTACCTGAAAATTCTAAAACTACAGACACATTCATCACCTTCAAAACTACCATCAGAAAACATCTTATCTCCCTGATACACCCTGTCAACTAATTACACGAATACCACCTGGTGGTTCACACACTCACTCACCTATTTGACCATAAACAGAAATATCAATCTCAATCTCAAAATAATGAATCTTAACTAGTCATAAGTTGGCCTGTGATACTCCATTACTGAAACTATGTATAGTGCCAAAACAAAAGCATTCACATTGCTAAACTCACAAACTAGTATTTAGTCACTTAGCCATAATACCAACTTACCACATAATTTTAATTTAAGTCTGCCCGAAATGCCTAGCCATGCTAGGTGTTCTAGTGGTACACTCTGTAATTATTATTTTACTACATGTAAACCACACAATAACCAAATTCTGTAAACTCAGCATTGTAATCCTTATAGAGAATAAACTTTGAATTTGAATTTGAATTGTTCCAGACTAAGAAACAAAACTCTGCTCCAGGCTGAGGGACTGACTACCTCAAAACGTAGTTTTCAAAGCTGATGGACTAATTATATCGCCTTTACATATCTACTGATTCTGCTGCCTCCTCTGTACTCGACTAAAGCCTACTGTGGAGGCGAAACGTTTCGGAATGAAGTTACCTAACTGTTGCATATGTCTTACTTAAACAGTATACCAGCATTAAAATTTGAAGCCAATCTAATGAGAAGTTCTCAAGTTACAGACGATACTTTAGAGGGAAGAAACATTCAGGCTACCACTTGAAGGTCCCCCTCAAGGATACATAAACAGACAGGTGAAAAAAGTTGCAGAGAGGTAATTGTGAGGAAGCTCCTCAGCCGTAGGGGTCATACAGCGCCTGCGGAATGAGAGGTAATCTGGTGTGATCCAAGAAAGAGAAGGATGAATCCAATTCTTTGTATCATAAGCTCTTCACCAGTTTCAAAACATATTCGAAGGGAGAGAGATCAAACGGAGTCCTGATTACCTCCCCAGACGCTGCATGACCCTTGTTGGTTTAGCACAGTGATTCCCAAAGCCGGGGAAAGATCCAGGAGAGGCGTTGAGGAATTTTGAATTTGCAGAAAACCTAATACCAAACAAGGTATGTGTTCGTATATGTATGGGGAAGCGCTAGTGATGTGGCCGGGAAGCCACGGGGGCGGAAGCCTGAAAAGATTTGGGAACCGCTGGTTTAGCTCTTCCCCGTCATTATTACAATGAGAAAATAAAGAAGAGAAACACTTGGAATAAAAATTGAAGTAAGGAAATTGAAAAATCAGTAGGGAAGAATTTACAAATTGACCAATAGTCTCAATGTGCCTATCCCTAAACCGCAACAGCCTCATACATTTAGACCAGTCTCCTTAACTAGTTGTTTCTGTAAAACATTTTAAAGAATGATACTCAACAGATTATGAAGGCTGACAGATTAGCTGCCATAGTGCCCGCCAATATAGCCTCCATGATGACCGTTATGACAGTTGACTTGATAGCTGCCTTGGTGACCGGCATATTGACCTGCATATTGGCTACCGTGGTGCCAGCCATGATATCTCTCAAGCTAGCCGCCATGATGGATACCATGATGGCTTCGCCAATAGTTACTAAGATATCAGTCATGATGGCATCCACGAGGGCTGCCATGATGACCATCATGATGACCTCCGTGATGGCTTCACTAATAGCTTCCTTGATATCAGCCATGATGGCTGTTGTTCCCGCGCTCTGCCTCGCAAGCTACACAGTTTTCCCGCCAATTTTCCTAAACACAGAAGCTCTTTCGCGCTAAATTGGAGTCAAAATTGCTAGACAAATGCGCGGCTTACTGCCTCCCCACACTCTCATGTAATTGCTTGCCGCTTTAAGACACGCAAGAGAAAAAAGAAAATCCCTGTATTCCAAGTTACTTATTTAATTTTCCCATGCAGTTCCGTTCTGCATTTGCAGAGAATATTTTTCAGAGATTGCTCTTGCACGAAGTATAGGCGGACAGAAATATCAAGGAAGGAGGACGCTGCAACTTAAGTGGTCGGTGAATATTTTTTTGTTTCAACGGGATATTTTTTCTTTGCATTTGTAACATTCTCATTTCTCTTAAGCCGATATTGGCGGGCTGGGGAGGAGGAGGTGGGGGTGAGGACGGAGGTGGGGGTGTGGACGGAGGTGGGGTGTGGACGGAGGTGGGGTGTGGACGGAGGTGGGGTGTAGACGGAGGTGGGGTGTGGACGGAGGTGGGGGTGTGGACGGAGGTGGGGTGTGGACGGAGGTGGGGGTGTGGACGGAGGTGGGGGTGTGGTCGGAGGTGGGGTGTGGACGGAGGTGGGGGTGTGGACGGAGGTGGGGTGTGGACGGAGGTGGGGGTGTGGCCGGTGGTGGGGTGTGGACGGAGGTGGGGGTGTGGACGGAGGTGGGGTGTGGACGGAGGTGGGGTGTGGACGGAGGTGGGGGTGAGGACGGAGGTGGGGGTGTGGACGGAGGTGGGGGTGTGGACGGAGGTGGGGGTGTGGACGGAGGTGGGGGTGTGGACGGAGGTGGGGTGTGGACGGAGGTGGGGTGTGGACGGAGGTGGGGTGTGGACGGAGGTGGGGTGTAGACGGAGGTGGGGGTGTGGACGGAGGTGGGGGTGAGGACGGAGGACGGAGGTGGGGGTGAGGACGGAGGTGGGGGTGTGGACGGAGGTGGGGTGTGGACGGAGGTGGGGGTGTGGACGGAGGTGGGGTGTTGACGGAGGTGGGGTGTGGACGGAGGTGGGGGTGGGGCCGGTGGTGGGGGTGTGGACGGAGGTGGGGTGTGGACGGAGGTGAGGGTGTGGACGGAGGTGGGGGTGAGGACGGAGGTGGGGGTGTGGACGGAGGTGGGGGTGTGGACGGAGGTGGGGTGTGGACGGAGGTGGGGTGGGGACGGAGGGGGGGGTGAGGACGGAGGTGGGGGTGAGGACGGAGGTGGGCGTGAGGACGGAGGTGGGGTGTGGACGGAGGTGGGGGTGTGGACGGAGGTGGGGTGTGGACGGAGGTGGGGTGTGGACGGAGGTGGGGGTGTGGACGGAGGTGGGGTGTGGACGGAGGTGGGGTGTGCACGGAGGTGGGGTGTGTACGGAGGTGGGGGTGTTGACGGAGGTGGGGTGTGGACGGAGGTGGGGTGTGGACGGAGGTGGGGGTGTGGACGGAGGTGGGGCTGTGGACGGAGGTGGGGTGTGGACGGAGGTGGGGGTGTGGACGGAGGTGGGGGTGTGGACGGAGGTGGGGGTGAGGACGGAGGTGGGGGTGTGGACGGAGGTGGGGGTGTGGACGGTGGTGGGGTGTGGACGGAGGTGGGGTGTGGACAGAGGTGGGGGTGTGGACAGAGGTGGGGGTGTGGACATAGGTGGGGTGTGGACATAGGTGGGGTGTGGACAGAGGTGGGGTGTGGACAGAGGTGGGGTGTGGACGGAGGTGGGGTGTGCACGGAGGTGGGGTGTGCACAGAGGTGGGGTGTGCACAGAGGTGGGGTGTGCACAGAGGTGGGGTGTGCACAGAGGTGGGGTGTGCACAGAGGTGGGGGTGTGGACGGAGGTGGGGTGTGGACAGAGGTGGGGTGTGGACAGAGGTGGGGTGTGGACGGAGGTGGGGGTGTGGACGGAGGTGGGGTGTGCACAGAGGTGGGGTGTGGACGGAGGTGGGGTTGTGGACGGAGGTGGGGTGTGGACGGAGGTGGGGTGTGCACAGAGGTGGGGTGTGAACGGAGGTGGGGTGTGGACGGAGGTGGGGTGTGGACGGAGGTGGGGTGTGGACGGAGGTGGGGTGTGGACGGAGGTGGGGGTGTTGACGGAGGTGGGGTGTGGACGGAGGTGGGGTGTGGACGGAGGTGGGGGTGTGGACGGAGGTGGGGCTGTGGACGGAGGTGGGGTGTGGACGGAGGTGGGGGTGTGGACGGAGGTGGGGGTGTGGACGGAGGTGGGGGTGTGGACGGAGGTGGGGTGTGGACGGAGGTGGGGGTGAGGACGGAGGTGGGGGTGTGGACGGAGGTGGGGGTGTGGACGGAGGTGGGGTGTGGACGGAGGTGGGGGTGTGGACGGAGGTGGGGGTGTGGACAGAGGTGGGGGTGTGGACATAGGTGGGGTGTGGACATAGGTGGGATGTGGACAGAGGTGGGATGTGGACAGAGGTGGGGTGTGGACAGAGGTGGGGTGTGGACGGAGGTGGGGTGTGCACGGAGGTGGGGTGTGCACAGAGGTGGGGTGTGCACAGAGGTGGGGTGTGCACAGAGGTGGGGTGTGCACAGAGGTGGGGTGTGCACAGAGGTGGGGGTGTGGACGGAGGTGGGGTGTGGACAGAGGTGGGGTGTGGACAGAGGTGGGGTGTGGACGGAGGTGGGGGTGTGGACGGAGGTGGGGTGTGCACAGAGGTGGGGTGTGGACGGAGGTGGGGTTGTGGACGGAGGTGGGGTGTGGACGGAGGTGGGGTGTGCACAGAGGTGGGGTGTGAACGGAGGTGGGGTGTGGACGGAGGTGGGGTGTGGACGGAGGTGGGGTGTGGACGGAGGTGGGGTGTGGACGGAGGTGGGGTGTGGACGGAGGTGTGGTGTGGACGGAGGTGGGGTGTGGACAGAGGTGGGGTGTGGACAGAGGTGGGGTGTGGACGGAGATGTGGGTGTGGACGGAGGTGGGGTGTGGACGGAGGTGGGGGTGAGGACGAAGGTGGGGTGTGGACGGAGGTGGGGTGTGGACGGAGGTGTGGGCGTGGACGGAGGTGTCAGGTGTGGGCGTGGACGGAAGTGTCAGGTGTGGGCGTGGACGGAGGTGGGGTGTGCACTGAGGTGGGGTGTGCACGGAGGTGGGGTGTGGACGGAGGTGGGGTGTGGACGGAGATGTGGGTGTGGACGGAGGTGGGGTGTGGACGGAGGTGGGGGTGAGGACGAAGGTGGGGTGTGGACGGAGGTGGGGTGTGGACGGAGGTGTGGGTGTGGACGGAAGTGTCAGGTGTGGGTGTGGACGGAAGTGTCAGGTGTGGGTGTGGACGGAGGTGGGGTGTGGACGGAGGTGGGGGTGTGGACGGAGGTGGGGGTGAGGACGAAGGTGGGGTGTGGACGGAGGTGGGAAGAAGAGTAGATACCATAACAGGCTTTTAGCAGGTACAACAAATAATCTACTCTCCTCAGTATTTAGCATCACGGAAATAAAAATATAACACCAGCGTAAAATATCAGACATCACTGAGAGAAACTAAACGAAATAAGATAAATTCATAACCGAGCCCAGCTTAGACCAGCCACAGAACCACAAGTCCAAAACCACAGAACCACACCCACTAAAAACAACGGATATAGCCCCACTTCATAAAGGTGGCAGCAAAGCAGTACCTAAGAACCATAGACTAATAGCCCTAACGTCCCACATCATAAAAATCTCTGAATGAGTACTAAGAAGCACGACTGCAAACCACTTGCATTACCAAAAATTGCACAATCCAAGGCAACATGGGTTCAGAATACGCTCGACCTAATAGTCACAAATAACGAAGACATTTGGCCAGGACATAATGGGGTCGAAAACAGCAAACTCAGACCACAGCTTATTCGAGGAAATATTTAACAACTTCAGTCTCATCTATAAGAACGTTAAATGGGATCAAATTAATCGCGACCTTGCTGAAATATGCTGGGAAATCGAAATGATTAAGATGAATCTGAACCAACATCTCAAGAGGATGAGCTCGAGGTCACTTGAAGTATGTGGCAGACACTTACTATTATGCATTAAAGAGAAGATACAGTCTAGAAAGAGAGAGAGGTGTTCTGTCCACAGGTGAAGACAACGGATCTTAATACTTGGGAATTCTTCGCTTGCCTAACCCTTGGGCACGACCTACTTCCACATTGGTCAAATGTGACACCACATACGACTGCTGCACCTCTCCTGCCTACGGTATATAAGCTACTTCTTCGCACATATGCTATATTCTTTTCAAGATTGATGGACTGACAACATCGACTTCAAGGTTGAGGGACTGATTACCTCATTCTCCTCCTGTTCTTCACGATTCTCCTTTGTATGGACTGATGAAGCCACTGTGTGGCGAAACGTTTCGTCAATAAAGATACCCAAGAGTTGCATATAAGAACATAAGAACGAAGGAACACTGCAGAAGGCCTACTGGCCCATGCGAGGCAGGTCCAAGTCTCCTACCGGCTTAAGCCAATGCACCCAACCTAGTCAGGTCAGGTCACATTGACTTAAGGGAGGAACACGGCAACCGACCTGGTAGCACAAGCTATCAGGTCTAACTCACACCCACCCACATCTACTCATGTATTTATCCAACCTATTTTTAAAGCTACACAACGTTCTGGCCTCTATAACGGTACTTGGGAGTTTGTTCCACTCATCCACAACTCTATTACCAAACCAGTACTTTCCTATATCCTTCCTGAATCTGAATTTTTCTAACTTAAAACCATTGCTGCGAGTCCTGTCTAGGCTAGATATTTTCAGCACACTATTTACATCCCCTTTATTTATTCCTGTCTTCCATTTATACACCTCAATCATATCCCCCCTAATTCTACGTCTTTCTAGAGAGTGCAGTTTCAGGGCCCTTAGTCTATCCTCATAGGGAAGGTTTCTGATACATGAGATCAACTTTGTCATCCTCCTTTGTACATTTTCCAGAGAATTTATATCCATTCTGTAATACGGTGACCAAAACTGTGCAGCATAATCTAAATGAGGCCTAACCAAGGATGTATAGAGTTGAAGAACAACCTGAGGACTCCTATTATTTATGCTTCTTGATATAAAGCCAAGGATTCTATTAGCTTTATTGCGAACACTTATGCACTGTTGTCTTGGTTTCAGATTACTGCTAACCAGAACTCCTAAATCTTTTTCGCAATCCGTAATATTAAGATCTACATTATTTAGTTTATATGTGGCATGGTTATTGTCCTGTCCAACATTTAGAACTTTGCATTTGTCTATATTAAACTGCATCTGCCACTTCTCCGACCACTGCATCAGTCTATTCAAATCTTCCTGGAGTGCTCGAATGTCCTCGTCAGAATGAATTCGACGGCCTATTTTGGTGTCATTGGCAAACTTGCCGATGTCGCTCTTTATGCCCTCATCTATGTCGTTTATGTAGATTGTGAACAGCAGGGGGCCCAACACTGACCCCTGTGGAACACCGCTCGTGACGCTTCCCCACTCTGATTTCTCCCCATTTATGCAAACTCTCTGCTGCCTATTTGTCAACCATGCCTCTATCCAGGAAAAAATTTCTCCTCCTATTCCACGTGCTTTAATTTTCCTCAATAGTCTCTGATGTGGGACCCTGTCAAAAGCCTTACTGAAGTCCATATACACAATATCATATTCATTACCATGATCTACCTCCTCAAATACCTTAGTGAAAAAAGTTAATAAATTCGTAAAGCAGGAACGCCCCTTTGTAAAACCATGCTGAGATTCGTTGATTAATTTGTGCTTTTCAAGGTGGCTACGAACTGCCTCGGTAATTATTGATTCCATATGTGTAATTTATCAACGTGTCGGTTCTCTGAACCATTCATCTACAAAACTACCAACTGACTCTAGACAAATTTTTAATTAACACCTCGTTTGTACTTCGCAGTAGAACTCAGCTCTCACATTAAAATGTTTAAGAACTTTAGGAAATACATAGATTTACCATTATACTTAAATACCAACGAATGTTTCAAGCAAAGTGCTCGCCTAGATTATTTCCTGTAAAACATGTTCTTTGCCGTGGTTAAGGTTCTCTCAACGAAATCTTTAGAGTATCTTAGTTTGGTAGCATCATAAAAAAAAAATTCCTCATCGAGGAATTCGGGCCTACATATCCTCCGTGTATCCAGAAACATTACCTTAAAAACGCTACTTTTAACCCTCTTCTCATGTTTTAAGACAGAGTGTATAAATAAAGTCACGTTTGTAGTTTGCAGCCAGCCGCTGACAGTATACCACACACAGTGTTGTTAGGTAAGACACATATGCAACAGTTAGGTATCTTTATTTTGAAACGTTTCGCCTACACAGTAGGCTTCTTCAGTCGAGTACAGAAAAGTTGATAGAAGCAGAAGATACTTGAAGACGATGTAATCAGTCCATCACCCTTAAAGTTTTGAGGTGGTCAGTCCCTCAGTCTGGAGAGCATTGTTCCATAGAATGAAACAATATGGAGATGAAGTGACAGGATGGAGCCTATTTATAGCGCCAACAGGTGAGACGTAGGTCACTAGGAGAGGTAAGAACTCAGATGTTGGGAGGTCAGGTCCCTCTCAAATCCAGCCGTTCTCACTAGTAGAGGTTGTAAAAGTTGATTGTAGGTCTGTACCAAGATACACCTCTCAATCCCATCCCCACTATCCCATTCCCTATGTCCCATCCCCTCTATTTCATCCCCTCTATCCCATCCTCTCTATTAGATCAGCTATCCTTAATCCACTACATCTTTCTTCAGCTTACCTGAGCTCCCTCAAGCTCGATTCAGTCTCGTCCATTTAAAATTATTAAATTCATAGGCAAACACCAACCACTCAGGAAGCAGATAACGTCTGAGAAACAGGTTTGATTCGAGGGAGCGTAAATCACTGGCACCGAGACATTCCTTCTCTCTGAAGGATTCTATTCCACAGCAGTTCCATCCAGTCACTTCTTTCCCACTCTTTATCAGCCTATAACATTACTCTTCAACCTTTCCAAATTTCCTCTAGTCTTGCCTTCCCAAGCCGAAACCCCATTCTGAACCCAGAGTTTCTCTCAGCCCCCAGTCCCTCTCAACCTAGACACCCCTCTCAACCCCGACAACCCTCTCAACCCAGACATCCCTCTCAATCCCGACACCCCTCTCTTCTCTTTCCCTCTCACATTCTCCCTCATATTATCGACGACGATCGTTTGCCATTTAATTGATTGTTTGCTTGTTGCTGGAAGAACAGATGAGGATGAGGGGAAGAGCTGGATGACCGGGGGATAATGAAGATAAATGAAATGGGTGTGAAAGGGAGGATATGTGTGTGTGTGTGTGTGTAAGAGGAAAGAGAGAGAGAGAGAGAGAGAGAGAGAGAGAGAGAGAGAGAGAGAGAGAGAGAGAGATGGGGAGAGAGAGAGAGAGAGAGAGATGGGGAGAGAGAGAGAGAGAGAGAGAGAGAGAGAGAGATGGGGAGAGAGAGAGAGAGAGAGAGAGAGAGAGAGAGAGAGAGAGAGAGAGAGAGAGAGAGAGAGAGAGAGAGAGAGAGAGAGAGAGAGAGAGAGAGAGAGAGAGAGAGAGAGAGAGAGAGAGAGAGAGAGGGAGGGAGGGGGTAGGAAGGGAGAGGGAAAGCAGATTTCTTATATGGAGATGGAAAACCTGATGAAAACTGGAGAAAGGGAAGAGGGGCGACCAATAAACGAGGATAAAAGAGAAGGACAGAAAAACAGCAAGCGAGAAGGGAAGAATAAAAGAGAAGAATGAAAAAAGATAGTAATAAATATAGTGAGAAGAGACCAAGTGAAGGAATCAAAAGTGAAATAAACAGAGAGGAAAACAAGAGAGAAAAAGAACAAATCTGTGAATAAAACTAAAAAAAAAAAACGAGAAAAAATATGAAAAATAAAATAACTGAAAGGTAAAAAAATGAGGGAAACAAAAATTTAAACTGATTAGAAGCTTATGGTGAATGGTTCTTGATCCGAGGAATTGAAGCTACGCTCCGTCTCCATGAATGGAACTTGACTGCGTCCTATAACCCCACAAGGCCGTCGCCAGTAGGACACCACACGACATTTTTTCCCCCGCAAATGTTTTGTACCATACACTACGGAAAAAAAAAAGTATCGTACCATAATTTCGTGCGTTTTTCGTACTTTTAAAGTAACGTATTTTCAAAACTGAGTCAATTAAATAATTATAGTTCCGTTAGTTTTTGTAGACAACTGAGCACGAGACAATGTGAGTCCTCTGCTGCTCTGCCACCAACGTAATACTAACACTGCCAACTATGACTATTTTCGATAACACTTTCCCATAGGAAGTATGAGCCAGCTAATCTGTTGAAGCATATCACGCGCACACACATACATACACACACACACACACACACACGCACACGCGCACGCACACACACACACACACGCACACACACACACGCACACACACGCACACACACACATACACATACACACACATACACACACACACACATACACATACACACACACACACACACACAGTATAGTCTAGGTGGCCAAAGACTGCAAACCTCACTCAAGAAAAAAGATCTTGGGGTGAGTATATCAATCAGATAACTGCTGCAGCATATGGGTGCCTGACAAACCTAAGAGTAGCGTTCCGATACCTCAGTAAGGAATCGTTCAAGATTCTGTACACCATATACGTCAGGCCCATATTGGAATATGCAGCACCAGTTTGGAATCCACACCTGGTCAAGCACGTCAAGGAATTAGAGAAAGTGCAAAGGTTTGCAACAAGATTAGCCCCCAGAGGTAAAGGATTAACCTATAGAAAGGTTAAGAGAAATCGGCCTGACGACACTGGAGGACAGGAGGGTCAAGGGAGACATGATAACATATAAAATACTGCGAGGAATTGACAAGGTGGACAAAGATAGGATGTTCCAGAGATGGGACACAGAAACAAGGGGTCACAATTGAAAGTTGAAGACTCAAATGAGTCAAAGGGATGTTAGGAAGTACTTCTTCAGTCAGAGTTGTCAGGTAATGGAATAGCCTAGAAAGTGACGTAGTGGAGGCGGGAACCATATGTAGTTTTAAGACGAGGTTTGATGAAGCTCATGGAGCAGGGAAAGAGAGGACCTAGTAGCAGTCAGTGAAGAGGCGGGGCCAGGAGCTATGACTCGACCCCTGCAATCACAAATAGATGAGTACAAATAGGTGAGTACACACTCACACATTTATTTACAGTATGCACTGGACATTTAGTTTGGACAGTGCTTCTGCTCCCTTAGTCAGACTCCATGGTAAGAAAGTCCCACTGCCTTTGATGTATCCAGCTCCATCAAAAGTTTATTCACCGCTTCCCTGTTGTGTGTATGGTGTCCAGTAGTCGTCGGTCTACACTTTTTTCCTAATCCTTAGGTATCACCTCTGTTCCCACTGGAAAGATCTCTGTAAATTATTTGTTTAGCATTTTATAGCCTTCCTTGTCTTCATAAGCTTGCCTCCTTTGTCAGTCGAATCACTTGATGAGACTGAGTCAGTTTTGGCTCAGACTTGGCCTTTGCTGCTAAGTTATTCTTAAATTGTTGTTCAGCAGGCTCTCCTCACCCTTGCTTATTCATAGTTTATCTGGTCATTTATCTATTCTCATCCGTCTTTCGCTTTCTATAGTTTTTCCATATTCATGTGATTTTTTTTTTGTTTTGCTTTTTTACCAATCTTGGTAAACCGAGAACTCTCTATGCCTTTGCTATCTCTCTTTTTTCTTCTGGGTGTGAAGTTCTTCTCTGCCTCCCGGCACTTTCCAGCTAGCTATTCCTTCATCTCATCCACTAACATTCTTTCCAGTTCCCTTTCCCTCTTCACTCTATTCAGAAATTCCCTCATTCCTTCAAAGTTCCCTCTTCTAGACTTTGGCTTCTCGCAACTTCCACCTGTTGTTCTTCCCTCAGTACTTAGCTGCACAATGTACTTAAAACTCAGCACTGTGTGGTTGCCAGCTCTGAGAGGGTTCACATATTCTATTTCAATTTCACCTATGTCAAATGCGTTTACTGTCTTGCTGGCTCATCCTGGTCTTTCTCTTCTGTCATGTTCTTAAAATGATGTGAAGCAATGATATTGAATACCGACAAGATGGTAAATTTGACGTTACAAAGTTAAAAAGTAGATGTTACAAAGTAAAAATACCCAGTTGATGCCTATGTGTCTAATTCATCATATCCTTAACATGCTGACAAAAAGTTTTCCTTCACCCATGACAAGTAGCTTTAACATAAGCCTTTAGTGCATGCCTAGCTGTTTCTGCTATAGAGTCAACCATTGCTTTTGTTGTCCATTTTTCTGTAGGAGTCTCCTACTGTCAGGTGGCGAGTTGTTTATCACTATAACTACTTCTTTGGGTCTCCCATTCATAAGCGAGCCCATTTGTCGTGCTCTTCTCCTCAAACTTCCCTGATTTCTGATTAACAGTGCCACTCCCCTGCCTCCCCTCTTTCCTTTAGTTTTTTCTTATTTCTGAATATTCTGCAAGGAATATGGCATCGGATATAATTTCAGTCAAATTTGTCCCCGTGATGTCTTGGGTTACCGTTGCTATTCGATCTTTTAGTTCATCACTCTTGTTTGATAATCCATCTGCACTTGAGTGCCAGACTCTGAGTTTCATTTTCCTTACTATACACTGATTCAGTATGTCTAGTCTGTTGCTCATGTTGCTCATCTGAGGGAAGAGGGAAGAGTAGGACTGGGGATGGTGTGGGGAAAAGAGGGAAGGGTGTGCAGAGCTGATGTTAGTGTTGGTGTTGGAGAAGTGAGGGGTGGGTCTTAAGTTGTGCCCACTAGGAAAGGGGTTTGAGGTGCACCATGAGAATTTCCTTGAGAGTGGATGCTCCCTCATGTACCCTTGTCTACTATTCTTCTCTATGCCTGACAGGTTTTCGAATGCTCCTTCACCTGTTCCCTATCCATTACCATTCTGTCCTGATCCAGATATACACGATTGTAACAGCATGTGGTACACAGGGTTGAATTCTCTCTTACGATCCTGTTCCAAGTTGTAAGTTAACGCAAGGTCTGTTTGATCAGGTATTGTTTACCATGGGAGAAGCTGCCGATCCTCCGAAAATTTGCCATCTGCTCTGTATTTCCCTCTCCTCCTATGCACACAATGATGAATTTGATCCTATATTCTTTGTTGTCCCATCTTCTTCGCCCCCCTCCAAGTCCGTAGATCATCAGTGACTTGCATCTCTCTTCCTCCCATTGTCTTTCCCTTCCACATTTCTTTTTTTTTTCATAATTTATCTTGCTGTCTCCCTTATCATCTCCTTGGCCTCCACATCTTCAGAGACCAGATATTCTTGTAATAACTCTTTCAGGATTCCTGCGACATACAGTAGCTCCTTATGAAACCACACAATGAATTTCTTCCGTGGTTGTTAGCTATGCCGCCTGAGTGACTAGTCCATTGTTCACCCGCAGCTCATCCTGTGAGCGGTAGCGCAAAAAACAGGATTACAGAGGTCACAATGGGTCTTTGTCACACACCACTGAGCATTGTTACATTGCTAGGAAGGAATATTGGTCATTTCGTGTTTTACAGTTACTTCACCTAGTTATTGTACACAGTACAGCAAGGAATACAATCTCAAAAAGTTGCTTTCTTACACAACTAAAGAAATAATAATACAAAAACAATGGTGGTAGGTGGGTCGCAACCTCCCATGGCTGGACTCTGACCCTGTGTTACTGCTGACGCTGAACCCTATGACCCTGTGTTACTGCTGACGTTGAACCCTCTGACCCTGTGTTACTGCTGACGTTGAACCCTCTGACCCTGTGTTACTGCTGACGTTGAGCCCTCTGACCCTGTGTTACTGCTGACGTTGAACCCTCTGACCCTGTGTTACTGCTGACGTTGAACCCTCTGACCCTGTGTTACTGCTGACGTTGAACCCTCTGACCCTGTGTTACTGCTGACGTTGAACCCTCTGACCCTGTGTTACTACTGACGTTGAACCCTCTGACCCTGTGTTACTGCTGACGTTGAACCCTCTGACCCTGTGTTACTGCTGACGTTGAACCCTCTGACCCTGTGTTACTGCTGACGTTGAACCCTCTGACCCTGTGTTACTGCTGACGTTGAACCCTCTGACCCTGTGTTACTGCTGACGTTGAACCCTCTGACCCTGTGTTACTGCTGACGTTGAACCCTCTGACCCTGTGTTACTGCTGACGTTGAACCCTCTGACCCTGTGTTACTGCTGACGTTGAACCCTCTGATCCTGTGTTACTGCTGACGTTGAACCCTCTGACCCTGTGTTACTGCTGACGTTGAACCCTCTGACCCTGTGTTACTGCTGACGTTGAACCCTCTGACCCTGTGTTACTGCTGACGTTGAACACTCTGACCCTGTGTTACTGCTGACGTTGAACCCTCTGATCCTGTGTTACTGCTGACGTTGAACCCTCTGATCCTGTGTTACTGCTGACGTTGAACCCTCTGACCCTGTGTTACTGCTGACGTTGAACACTCTGACCCTGTGTTACTGCTGACGTTGAACACTCTGACCCTGTGTTACTGCTGACGTTGAACCCTCTGATCCTGTGTTACTGCTGACGTTGAACCCTCTGATCCTGTGTTACTGCTGACGTTGAACACTCTGACCCTGTGTTACTGCTGACGTTGAACCCTCTGATCCTGTGTTACTGCTGACGTTGAACCCTCTGATCCTGTGTTACTGCTGACGTTGAACCCTCTGACCCTGTGTTACTGCTGACGTTGAACACTCTGACCCTGTGTTACTGCTGACGTTGAACACTCTGACCCTGTGTTACTGCTGACGTTGAACACTCTGACCCTGTGTTACTGCTGACGTTGAACACTCTGTTACTCTCTACTTTCCTCACTTGCTTTACTATCAATTTTATAAATTTATTTTTTTGTACTGCCTGTACCCGCTAATTTGTTTAACCTTTACATATGGCTGCTATTATTATTATTATTATTATTATTATTATTATTATTATTATTATTCATAGTCCTTTCACTCACTAATCTTTACCGTGGCATTAAGACCTCCTGACACTGACGTTGGCTACATACCTTGAAAAGTACATGATGTGTGGTCACTGTCTGGCCTGTGTGTGTGTGTGTGTGTGTGTGTGTGTGTGTGTGTGTGTGTGTGTGTGTGTGTGTACTCACCTATTTGTACTCACCTATTTGTGGTTGCAGGGGTCGAGTCACAGCTCCTGGCCCCGCCTCTTCGCTGATTGCTACTAGGTCCTCTCTCTCCCTGCTCCATGAGCTTTATCATACCTCGCCTTAAAACTATGTATGGTTCCCGCCTCCACTACTTCACTTTCTAGGCTATTCCACGGCTTGACTACTCTATGACTGAAGAAATACTTCCTAACATCCCTTTGATTCATCTGAGTCTTCAACTTCCAATTGTGACCTCTTGTGTCTGTGTCCCATTTCTGGAACATCCCGTCTTTGTCCACCTCGTCTATTCCGCGCAGTATTTTATATGTCGTTATCATGTCTCCCCTGACCCTCCTTACCTCCAGTGTCGTCAGGCCGATTTCCCTCAACCTTTCTTCGTAGGACAATCCCCGTAGCTCTGGGACTAGTCTTGTTGCAAACCTTTGCACTTTCTCTAATTTCTTGACGTGCTTGACTAGGTGTGGATTCCAAACTGGTGCTGCATACTCCAGTATGGGCCTGACGTAAATGATATACAGAGTCTTGAACGAATCCTTACTGAGGTATTGGAACGCTATCCGTAGGTTTGCCAGGCGTCCGTATGCTGCAGCAGTTATCTGATTGATGTGCGCCTCAGGAGATATGCTCGGTGTTATACTCACCCCCAGATCTTTTTCCTTGAGTGAGATTTGCAGACTTTGGCCGTCTAAACTATATTGTGTCTGCGGTCTTCTTTGCCCTTCCCCAATCTTCATGACTTTGCATTTGGCAGGGTTAAACTCAAGGAGCCAGTTGCTGGACCAGGCTTGTAGCCTGTCCAGGTCTCTTTGTAGTCCTGCCTGATCCTCATCCGATTTGATTCTTCTCATTAACTTCACATCGTCCGCAAACAAGGACACTTCTGAGTCTATCCCTTCCGTTATGTCATTCACATATACCAAGAACAGCACAGGTCCTAGGACTGACCCCTGTGGAACCCCGCTTGTCACAGGCGCCCACTCTGACACCTCCTCACGTACCATGACTCGTTGTTGCCTCCCTTTCAGGTATTCTCTGATCCATTGCAGTGCCTTTCCTGTTATGTGTGCCTGATCCTCTAGCTTTTGCAGTAACCTCTTGTGAGGAACTGTGTCGAAGGCCTTCTTGCAGTCCAAAAAAATGCAGTCGATCCACCCCTCTCTCTCTTGTCTTACTTCTGTCACCTTGTCATAAAACTCTAGTAGGTTTGTGACACAGGATTTTCCCTCCCTGAAACCATGCTGGTTGTCAATTATACACTTGTTTCTTTCCAGGTGCTCCACCACTCTCCTACTGATGATCTTCTCCATGACCTTGCATACTATACACGTTAGTGATACAGGTCTGTAGTTTAGTGCCTCATGTCTGTCTCCCTTTTTAAAAATTGGGACTACATTTGCCATCTTCCATACCTCAGGGAGTTGCCCAGTTTCAAATGATGTGTTGAAGATCTTTGTTAACGGTACACATAATATCTCTGCTCCCTCTTTAAGGACCCACGGAGAGATGTTGTCTGGTCCCACCGCCTTTGAGGTGTCAAGCTCGCATAGCAGCTTCTTCACCTCCTCCTTGGTTATATGTACCTCATCCAGCACTTGCTGGTGCACCCCCCTGCTCTGATTTCCTGGAGTCCTTCTGGTTTCCACTGTAAATACTTCTTTAAATCTTGTGTTGAGCTCCTGACATACCTCCCGGTCGTTTCTTGTGAATTCCCCATCACCCTTCCTCAGTCTGATTACCTGGTCCTTGACTGTTGTTTTCTTCCTGATGTGGCTGTACAACAGCTTCGGGTCAGTCTTGACTTTCGATGCTATGTCATTTTCGTATTGCCGCTGAGCCTCCCTTCTTATCTGTGCATATTCGTTTCTGACTCTTCGGCTAATCTCTTTATTTTCCTGAGTTCTCTGTCTTCTGTACCTTTTCCATTCTCTAGTACACCTAGTTTTTGCCTCCCTACACCTTTGGGTGAACCAAGGACTCGTTCTGTTCTTCCCATTATTTCTGTTTCCCTTAGGAACAAACCTCTCCTCTGCCTCCTTGCATTTTGTTGCCACATAATCCATCATTTCTTGTACTGGCTTTCCTGTCAGTTCCCTCTCCCACTGAATGTCTTGAAAGAAGTTCCTCAAGCCTGAGTAGTTCCCCCTTTTGTAGTTTGGTTTTTCCCACCCTATTCCTGCTTCTCTCTCCACTTGGAGCTCAACTATGTAGTCGAAGCACAGGACCACATGATCACTAGCTCCCAGGGGCCTTTCATACATGATATCCTCGATGTTAGAACTACTCAAGGTGAATACAAGGTCCAGTCTTGCTGGTTCATCCTCTCCTCTCTCTCTGGTAGTGTCTCTAACATGTTGATGCATGAGGTTTTCCAGTACCACATCCATTATCTTGGGTCTCCATGTTTCGGGACCCCCATGGGGCTCCAGGTTTTCCCAGTCAATCTCTTTGTGATTGAAATCACCGATAACTAGTAACTTTGCTCCCCCCATGTGTGCTCTCCTGGCTACCTCGGCTAGTGTGTCGACCATTGCTCTGTTGCTCTCGTCGTATTCTTCTCTTGGCCTCCTGCAGTTCTGTGGTGGGTTGTACATTACTGCAATTATCACCTTATGTCCCTCAGACTGGATTGTTCCTACTAAGTAGTCCCTTTCGCCCGTGCCACCCATTCCTTCCATTTTCTCAAACCCCCACTGGTTTTTAATGAGCAGTGCAACTCCTCCTCCCCCTCTCCTCCCTCTGTCTTTCCTGAGGATTTGATATCTGGGTGGAAAGATTGAATCTGTTATTATTCTGGTGAGTTTTGTTTCCGTGAGTGCTATTATGTCTGAGGATGTCTCCTTGATTCTTTTGTGCCACTCCTCATACTTATTTGTTATTCCATCTGCATTTGCATACCACACCTTCAAATTCTTTTCTAAGATTGTGGTCTGGGAACGGTGTATTGGGGTTGGGGAAGTGGGGGACCTGATAAGGAACTATGGGTGGTTGCTGTGGGGGTGGAGTTTGTAATGCAGTGGGTGGGGGCATTGGATGTGGCATGGGTGTTTTGGTTTAGAGTGTTTGGTTGCACTGGGGTTGACCTGGTTGGGAGGCTTCTATAGGAAGTTGTGAGGGAGGCTGTATTTGATCTTCCTGTGTCTGGGATCTCCTGTCTGTCTTCTGCATCCCCTCTCTTTCCTCCTTTCACCTTTGTACCATCTCTCTCTGTTTCTGCCTTTCTGCTTGTGTTCTGTCGCGGTCGAGATACACCTTCCTGTATGCCAGCATGTCCCTTAATCGTGCTTTCTCCTGCAGGATCCTGTTCCGAGTCGATTCTGCCTTGAAGGTCACTTTCACTGGCCGGGTTCTTTTTTTTACAAACCCCCCTATTCTCCGAAAATTTTCCAGCTGGGTCATGTCGTCTTCTCCTATTGCTTTCATGATGCTTTCAATTGTTTTTTTTTCCCTTGTTTTCTTGCTTCATATGTTTCCCCTTCAACTTCCTGGAGCCCACACACAAAGACTGACCTCACCCTTTCATTTTCCCACTGCATATCCCTGTGTATCCCCTCATTCAATTTGATTTCCTCCATTGCAGCTTTCCTTTCTTCAGTTTCACTAGCTAATGTACTTGGGCTCAGTGGCCTGTCATTTTCCCTTCTCGGCTTTCCTTGGGCTCTGTTGTTGTCTGTTAGGGCCTCCACATATAGCTTAGCTCTTTCATTTACTACAGTCTCCACTGATTGAGCTTCTACATGCAGTTTTGCTCCTTTCCCTACAGTCCCCTTATTTGTGACTGAGGTAGCAGTCTCTGTTGTCAATCCCAAAATGTTCTTTAGTTCTTCAGGCTGTTTCAGATTTTTCAGTTCCTCTTCTAAACTCTGTATCCTGGCCTCTGCTGCTTTGACTTGCACCTCCCACTTCCTGCTTTCCATTACTATCCTCTCTTCCATTCTCATGCTAAGTTCTTCTAGTTTCCTTTCCCATTCATGTTCCCTGTTTATGAGCTCTGCTGCCCAATCTTCCTTTGCAGCTTCCTCCTCCTGACCCTTGGTTTTTCTTGTTGCTCTCTGGCAACCCATTTTTGTTTTATCCTGATTGCCTCAGAGTGGGAAACTTATGTAATTCTGTATGTTAGGTTAGTATTGTGTATGTCAGAGTGTGGGGGGGGAGGTAGTGGAGGAACTGTGGCTATGTGGGAAGGAGGGAGAAGCAAGTGGGTGAGTGGGAGGGGGAGAAAGAAGGGAGGGAGAGGTGGGGAGGGGGAGGGTGAAAGAGGGAGGGGAGGGATCAGGTGAAGGAGTGAGATGTCGGTGGGGGAGGGGGGGAGTGTATGTGTGAGTCTGGCAATGTGTGTGTGTGTGTGTGTGTGTGTGTGTGTGTGTGTGTGTGTGTGTGTGTATGTTGTGTGTGTGTGTGTTGTGTGTTGTGCGTGTGTGTGTGTGTTATGTGTGTGTGTGTGTTGTGTGTTTGTGTGTTTGTGTGTGTGTGTGTGTGTGTGTGTGTGTGTGTGTGTGTGTGTGTGTGTGTCAGTGGTCCTTGACTGGCCGCAACTTCTTGTGACCTGACCCCCACTCTCCTGGGACTTACCCCACCTACTTACAATGTTGCCCTTAAAAGCTGTGTGTGTACTCACCTATTTGTGGTTGCAAGGGTCGAGTCTTAGCTCCTGGCCCCGCCTCTTCACCGGTTGCTACTGGGCCCTCTCTCTCCCCGCTCCATGAGCTTTATCAAACCTCGTCTTAAAACTGTGTATGGTTCCTGCCTCCACTATGTCATTTTCTAGGCTATTCCACTGCCTTACAACTCTATGACTGAAGAAATACTTCCTAATATCTCTCTGACTCATTTGTGTCTTCAACTTCCAATTGTGGCCTCTTGTTTCTGTGTCCCCTCCCTGGAACATCCTGTCTTTGTCCACCTTGTCTATTCCACGCAGTATTTTATATGTCGTTATCATGTCTCCCCTGACCTTCCTGTCCTCCAGTGTCGTCAGGCCGATTTCCCTTAATCTTTCTTCATAGGACATTCCCCTTAGCTCTGGAACTAACCTTGTGGCAAACCTTTGTACTTTCTCTAGTTTCTTGACGTGCTTTATCAAGTGCGGGTTCCAAACAGGTGCTGCATACTCCAGTATGGGCCTGACATACACGGTGTACAGTGTCTTGAACGATTCCTTACTAAGGTATCGGAATGCTGTTCTCCGGTTTGCCAGGCGCCCATATGCTGCAGCAGTTATCTGAATGATGTGTGCTTCCGGAGACATGCTCGGTGTTATACTCACCCCAAGATCTTTCTCCTTGAGTGAAGTTTGCAGTCTTTGGCCACCTAGCCTATACTCTGTCTGTGGTCTTCTGTGCCCTTCCCCTATCTTCATGACTTTGCATTTGGTAGGATTAAATTCGAGAAGCCATTTGCTGGACCAGGTGTCCAGTCTGTCCAGGTCTCTTTGAAGTCCTGCCTGGTCCTCATCAGATTTAATTCTCCTCATTAACTTCACATCATCTGCAAACAGGGACACTTCTGAGTCTAACCCTTCCATTATGTCGTTCACATATACCAAAAATAGCACTGGTCCTAGGACCGACCCCTGTGGGACCCCGCTCGTCACAGGTGCCCACTGTGATACATCATTACGTACCATGACTCGTTGTTGCCTCCCTGTCAGGTATTCTCTGATCCATTGCAGTGCCCTTCCTGTTATATGCGCCTGATGCTCTAGCTTCTGCACTAATCTCTTGTGAGGAACTGTGTCAAAGGCCTTCTTGCAGTCCAAGAAGATGCAATCAACCCACCCCTCTCTCTCATGTCTTACTTCTGTTATTTTATCATAAAACTCCAGAAGGTTTGTGACACAGGATTTGCCTTCTGTGAATCCGTGCTGGTTGGCATTTATACTCTTGTTCCGTTCCAGGTGCTCCACCACTCTCCTCCTGATAATCTTCTCCATAATTTTGCATACTATACACGTCAATGACACAGGTCTATAGTTTAGTGCCTCTTTTCTGTCTCCTTTTTTAAAAATGGGAACTACATTTGCCGTCTTCCATACCTCAGGTAGTTGCCCAGTTTCCAGGGACGTGTTGAAGATTGTGGTAAGTGGCACACACAACATATCTGCTCCCTCTCTAAGGACCCACGGGGAGATGTTGTCCGGTCCCACTGCCTTTGAGGTATCGATGTCCCTTAGCAGTTTCTTCACCTCCTCCTCATCTGTATGTATGTCGTCCAACACTTGTTGGTGTATTCCTTGCTGGTGTCCCCATCTGGTCTGACCCCCAGAGTCCTTCCTGTCTCTACTGTAAATACTTCCTTAAATCTCGTGTTGAGCTCCTCACATACCTCTTGATCGTTTCTTGTGAGTTCTCCACCTTCTTTCCTCAGCCTATCACCTGGTCCTTGACTGTTGTCTTTCTCCTAATGTGGCTATACAGCAGTTTCGGGTCAGATTTGACTTTCGATGCTATGTCGTTTTCATACTGTCGCTGGGCCTCCATCCTTATCTGTGCATACTCGTTTCTGGCTCTTCTACTAATCTCCTTGTTTTCCTGGGTCCTATGCCTCCTGTGCCTTTTCCATTCTCTGTTGCACTTAGTTTTTGCCTCCCTACACCTTCGGATAAACCAAGGACTCGTTTTTGTCTTCCTATTATTTCTGTTTCCCTTGGGAACAAAACTTTCCTCTGCCTCCTTGCACTTTGTTGCCACATATTCCATCATCTCGTTTACTGATTTTCCTACCATTTCTCTGTCCCACTGAACCTCTTGCAGGAAGTTTCTCATACCTGTGTAGTCCCCCCTTTTATAGTTTGGCCTGTCCCCTTCAGTTCCTGTTACCTTCTCCACTTGTAACTCTACTATATAATCAAAACTCAGAACCACGTGATCGCTAGCTCCAAGGGGCCTCTCGTAAGTGATGTCCTCAATGTCTGAACTGCTCAGGGTGAACACAAGATCCAGTCATGCTGGCTCATCCTCCCGTCTCTCTCTGGTTGTGTCCCTGACATGTTGATGCATGAGGTTTTCAAGTACCACATCCATCATCTTGGCCCATCATCTTGTATGTGTGTATACGTGTGTGTTGGGGAGGTGTGAGGGGTAGATACTGTTAATACATACCAGTAATTCTGGGTTGTAAAAAGTGGAAATTGCTACTAGGGTCTAAAGCTTCTATGAGTGTCTGTCCTTGTGTGTGTATATGAGAGAGGGATGGTTAGGGAAGGGGGGTAGATGGTGTGGTTTAAAGATCTGTTATACCTCTCTGTTCCAACTGTCTTTCCTAGAAATGCTACTCTCTCCACTTATTGCCCTCTCTGGATTTAAGTATCAATTATTGCTGGTTATTATCCTATTCCTTGTTCACGTTGAGAGAGGACTTCCTAGCTTCCTAAGTATTCTTACTACTAATAACTACTGTAATAGCTTGCAGGAGTGAGTGACCAGTATCTAACAGCGATGCAAAGCCTGCAACATGCAAACCACAAAATATGTGAGTGATACTTGCACTGGCAACGGTCGTGACAGTTGCCAGATGCTGATGACAAGTCGTCGTACGTAGTCCTTAGATCCCTATTTTGGAGATCCTTCACCCGTTTTGATTATAGCCACATGTGCTCATACATCCCTTGTTCCTCACGCGATTTCACTTTTCACTTATGATAGTATACACTTCACATTATATGCACTTCACTTTATATGTATAATGGCACACAACTTGTCGTGACGTCACTGCTTTAAGCAGGCCTACTGCTGTCACCTTCCCTTGTTATATATTTTTTTTTCCTTTCCCCTTTTGCTTATTAACTTTTTCACTCTCACTGTATGGTGCCCCACATTTCACTTGTGTGTGTGTGTGTGTGTGTGTGTGTGTGTGTGTGTGTGTGTGTGTGTGTGTGTGTGTGTGTGTGTGTGTGTGTGTGTGTGTGTGTGTGTGCGCGCACGCTCATCAAGCTGCGCCTGTGTACTTGTCTGTCTGAATATAATAAAACCTTAATACATTAATAAATTTCTAAGTCCCTCGTCGCCAACAATATGACATAAGTGAGGGAAGTTGTCAACACAAAATGAAGCCTCTCACAGCCGGATCTGAATGACTTGAAGTGTAAGACTTGAAGAGACGGGAGGAGGAGGGTGAGCGAGAGAGATGAGAGGGTGAACGAGAAAGATGAGAGGGTGAACGAGAAAGATGAGAGGGTGAACGAGAGAGGGGACAGTGGCGGAAGTGCCCAGGAAAAAAATAAGATGGGGAGGTGTAAGAGGGGAAAGGAATAGGAGGGAGAGGTGGAAAAGGAGAAAGGCCGTAAAGTAACATTTGGGGATGAGAAGTGAAGGAGGAGGAGTGAGGAGAAGGCAGAGAAAGAGAGAAAAGAGCAAAATAGATGAAGGAAGTATGGAGAACATACAGGAAAGAGAGAGAGGGGAGATGATGCGAAATAGAAGCAGAGGAAGAGGAGGGAGATAATGACCTGTTAAAATACTGGTTGTTAAGACGACAGAAGAATATTACTGACTCACCATCCTCTTTGTTCCTGTCTTGTTCTTGTTTCTCTCTAGTGACTCTTGTCCTTGTTTCTCTCTAGTGAGTCTTGTCCTTGTTTCTCTCTAGTGACTCTTGCCCTTGTTCCTCTCTAGTGACTCTTGCCCTTGTTCCTCTCTAGTGACTCTTGTCCTTGTTTCTCTCTAGTGACTCTTGTTCTTGTTTCTCTCTAGTGACTCTTGTCCTTGTTTCTCTCTAGTGACTCTTGTCCTTGTTTCTCTCTAGTGACTCTTGTCCTTGTTTCTCTCTAGTGACTCTTGTCCTTGTTCTTCTCTGGTGACTCTTGTTCTTGTTTCTCTCTAGTGACTATTGTCCTTGTTTCTAGTGACTCTTGTCCTTTTTTCTCTCTAGTGACTTGTCCTTGTTCCTCTCTAGTGACTCTTGCCCTTGTTCCTCTCTAGTGACTCTTGTCCTTGTTCCTCTCCAGTGACTCTTGTCCTTGTTCCTCTCCAGTGACACTTGTCCTTGTTCCTCTCCAGTGACTCTTGTCCTTGTTCCTCTCCAGTGACTCTTGTCCTTGTTCCTCTCCAGTGACTCTTGTCCTTGTTCCTCTCCAGTGACTCTTGTCCTTGTTCCTCTCCAGTGACTCTTGTCCTTGTTCCTCTCCAGTGACTCTTGTCCTTGTCCCTCTCTAGTGACTCTTGTCCTTGTTCCTCTCTAGTGACTCTTGTCCTTGTTCCTCTCTAGTGACTCTTGTCCTTGTTCCTCTCTAGTGACTCTTGTCCTTGTTCCTCTCTAGTGACTCTTGTCCTTGTTCCTCTCTAGTGACTCTTGTCCTTGTTCCTCTCTAGTGACTCTTGTCCTTGTTCCTCTCTAGTGACTCTTGTCCTTGTTCCTCTCTAGTGACTCTTGTCCTTGTTCCTCTCTAGTGACTCTTGTCCTTGTTCCTCTCTAGTGACTCTTGTCCTTGTTCCTCTCTAGTGACTCTTGTCCTTGTTCCTCTCTAGTGACTCTTGTCCTTGTTCCTCTCTAGTGACTCTTGTCCTTGTTCCTCTCTAGTGACTCTTGTCCTTGTTCCTCTTTAGTGACTTTTTTTCCTCTCAAATGACTTTTGTCATTGTATTATTGCAGAGTTTTTGTGTGTTTGTTTTTGGTTCCTGTATCTTGGTGCTCCCTCCTGTCTCCTGTTATTGTTTTATTATTGACTGATAATGATTCTCGACGATGGTAATTCATTGATGAAGATTGTTGAATCGACAATCTTCATCAATGAATAAGACTTTTGTTTTATCATCTAACACAGACAGGTGCTGTTGCGAGTCATTTCATAATCTCTGGAACAGTACTGGAAAATAATCCGTGAAGTAAAAGGACACAAGTGCAACTAATGTGACATTTTATTGTGGCAACGTTTCGCTCTCCAGGAGCTTTATCAAGCCGTTACAAACAGTACATGGACACAGAGGGTATATATAGGCTCAGAATGAGGTGCAATACTAGTGGTGGTAGTTAGGTAAGACACATATGCAACAGTTAGGTATCTTTATTATGAAACGTTTCGCCTACACAGTAGGCTTCTTCAGTCAAGTACAGAAAAGTTGATAGAAGCAGAAGATACTTGAAGACGATGTAATCAGTCCATCACCCTTAAAGTTTTGAGGTGGTCAGTCCCTCAGTCTGGAGAAGAGCATTGTTCCATAGTATGAAACAATATTGTTTCATACTATGGAACAATGCTCTTCTCCAGACTGAGGGACTGACCACCTCAAAACTTTAAGGGTGATGGACTGATTACATCGTCTTCAAGTATCTTCTGCTTCTATCAACTTTTCTGTACTTGACTGAAGAAGCCTACTGTGTAGGCGAAACGTTTCATAATAAAGATACCTAACTGTTGCATATGTGTCTTACCTAACAACCTGTCGGTATTTTATACCATTTTAATGTTCACTAGTGGTGGTAGTAGTAGTAGTATGTAAAGTAAAAGGACACAAGTGCAACTAATGTGACATTTATTGTGGCAACGTTTCGCTCTCCAGAAGCTTTATCAAGCCATTACAAACAATACATGGACACAGAGGGTATATAAAGGCTCAGAGTGAGGTGTAATACTAGTGAGGTACCATTTCGATGTTCACTAGTGGTAGTAGTAGTAGTAGTAGTAGTAGTGGTGGTAGTGACAAAAGTAATACAATATGGTAGAGCAATTAATTCGTACATGAGTAAAAGGATATAAAAGCTATTACTTGGGTAACATAAAAATAGGTTGGACAAATATAGACTGGAATGAGGCAGCTTGTTTCAGTGTTCACTCTCTGTGCTTTGTGTAGTATAACAGGAGAGACTATGTGATGGCAGGGTTTGAGAGTAAGACACATGTGCAACATCTGGGTATCTTTATTGTAGACGTTTCGCCATCCAGTGGCTTTATCAATACAAATTCTAGGACATAACTTGAAGACAGTAGAACTATGTACAGAAGATGAGGTAATCAGTCCGTCAACCTAGGAGTAGGTGCGAACAGCACCATAGTCGTGGACATTCTGAAGCAGAAGAAAGAATCCTGGCGCTTATATAGTAACGTCAGGTGTAGCAGACTAGGGCATATTCACTGGAAGGCGGGATTCCCCAGTGGAAGTAGGTCCTTCCCAAAGACTACGACAACTACTGCTACAACTAACCCATCTCTTTGGGAAGGACCTACTTCCACTGGGGAATCCCGCCTACCAGTGAATATGCCCTCGTCTGCTACACCTGACGTTACTATATAAGCGCCAGGATTCTTTCTTCTGCTTCAGAATCTCCACGACTATGGTGCTGTTCGCACCTACTCCTAGTTTGAGGGACTGATTACCTCATCTTCTGTACATAGTTCTACTGTCTTCAAGTTATGTCCTAGAATTTGTATTGATAAAGCCACTGGATGGCGAAACGTCTACAATAAAGATACCCAGATGTTGCACATGTGTCTTACTCTCATCTTGTCGGTATTATATACCATTTCGTACACAACATGGCAGGGTTTACTGTTTTCAGGAGGATTCTTGCTAAGACTTCGGAGATGGCAGCTTCACCATCTCCGAAGTCTTAGCAAGAATCCTCCTGAAAACAGTAAACCCTGCCATCACATAGTCTCTCCTGTTATACTACACAAAGCACAGAGAGTGAACACTGAAACAAGCTGCCTCATTCCAGTCTATATTTGTCCAACCTATTTTTATGTTACCCAAGTAATAGCTTTTATATCCTTTTACTCATGTACGAATTAATTGCTCTACCATATTGTATTACTTTTGTCACTACCACCACTACTACTACTACTACTACTACCACTAGTGAACATCGAAATGGTACCTCACTAGTATTACACCTCACTCTGAGCCTTTATATACCCTCTGTGTCCATGTATTGTTTGTAATGGCTTGATAAAGCTCCTGGAGAGCGAAACGTTGCCACAATAAATGTCACATTAGTTGCACTTGTGTCCTTTTACTTTACATATTGTCGGTAATTCTACCAACTTTATTACAGTAGTAGTAGTAGTAGTAATACAATATGTTAGAGCAATTAACTTACACATGAGCAAACGATATAAAAGCTATTACTTGGGAAACATAAAAATTGGTTAGACAAATATTTCTATTGGAGGCTGGATATAGAAGGCCTGTTTCAATGTTCATTCTCTGTAATGTGCTTGTGTAGTATTAACAGGAGAGACTATGTGATGGCAGGATTTACTGTTTTCAGGAGGATTCTTGCTAAGACTTCAGAGATGGGGAAGCTGCCTTTATTTTGTTTAATTGTATTAGTATCTTGACTGGAACAGAAGTGTGTGAGATCATTTTTATTGGTAGGTTTCCGATAAACTTGAAATCTTAGGCTGTTGTCTACTTTGTGAATGAGGACGTCGAGGAAAGGTAGCTTGTCATTGGATTCTTCTTCTAGTGTAAACTGGATCGCCGGTTCAACTACGTTGAGCCTTGCCTGTAGATTCCGTACATCAAAGGCTCAAGCACATCAAAGGCAAGGCTTAACGCAGTTGAACCGGCGATCCAGTTTACACAAGAAGAAGAATCCAATGACAAGCTACCTTTCCTCGACGTCCTCATTCACAAAGTAGACAACAGCCTAAGATTTCAAGTTTATCGGAAACCTACCAATAAAAATGATCTCACACACTTCTATTCCAGTCAAGATACTAAGACCAAAAGAGGCATCATCATCGGGTTTTTCCTAAGAGCATACCGAATTTGTAGTCCTGAGTTTCTTGACGAGGAATGTACATACATTCATCGAACCTTCACAGATTTACATTTTTCCTTCCTTTTTCATCAAAGACTGCAAGAAAAGAGCCCTTCAGATCATTAATTCTCCACGTACCAACACCACTCCCAACAAAGTTATAATTCTTCCTAACAGCCAAGTTGCACTGAACGTTTCTAAAGTACTTTCACAAGCTAACACCAGAGTCGCCATCGCTTCTAGCACTTCGATAAAGGATCTAACCAGAACAAAATCCAAGCACCACGAACCAGTCAACGCAGGGGTTTACACTATACCCTGCGAACGCTGCGACAAGATTTATGTAGGTGAAACAGCAAGAAACCTCGACACCCGCCTCAATGAACACATTTATGCATGTAAGAACGATAACTTGAACAACGCCTGTGTATAACACCGAAATTCCACCAATCATCTCATGAAGTTCAGGGACACCCAACTAGTGCTCAAAGAAACTAATTTCCGCAGACGCAAATGCCTCGAATCTTCACTAATAGCTGTTTCTAATACAATTAAACAAAACAAAGGCAGCTTCACCATCTCTGAAGTCTTAGCAAGAATCCTCCTGAAAAAAGTAAATCCTTCCATCACATAGTCTCTCCTGTTAACACTACACAAGCACATTACAGAGAATGAACATTGAAACATGCCTTCTCTATCCAGCCTCCAATAGAAATATTTGTCTAACCAATTTTTATGTTTCCCAAGTAATAGCTTTTATATCGTTTACTCATGTGCAAGTTAATTGTTCTAACATATTGTATTACTACTACTACTACTACCACTAGTATTGCACCTCACTCTGAGCCTATATATACCCTCTGTGTCCATGTACTGTTTGTAACGGCTTGATAAAGCTCCTGGAGAGCGAAACGTTGCCACAATAAAATGTCACATTAGTTGCACTTGTGTCCTTTTACTTTACATATTGTCGGTAATTCTACCAACTTTATTGGAAAATAATTCGACGAAAGGTACTCTCCTGTGGGAGATTGCGGGTCATGTAGAGCTACCGAGTGGCTGAGTTTACATGTCTGTTACCCTGACCACCAGTATGTCCGGGGACCCCAATAAAAAAAAAGGACTTCATGTTGCTCGCTAAATAAAAATCGACACTACGGAGCACCATGGGAGGTGGGGAGTCATATTTCTGAACAGTTTGTAACACTTCGAGAATCTGAAACAACAACAAATATCGAGGCGGACATAGTTATGTGTATGATAGCAACGAATATGGCATGTAATTCTGTTGTCAAAATGCTGGCCGACTCTGCCGACTCTAGCAAATGTTCTTGGAGGCCTAAGCAATGGGCTAGCAACAAAATTTTTAACGCTAGATATTGTCCTAAACTTTTTACTGGATTTAAAAGGAGAGTAATAACTGAATGTTTGTCTGCGAAGGTATTTTGAACATGTTCATTGAGTTGGGGTGAGAAGTTGAAGGTAAAGCAACCATTTCTAAAACCAAACTGATGAGAAAACAACATTTCGGGTTTCTACGATGCGTTCTAAATCTTCTAACAATTTTCAAATATCGCTGATAAAACCTGTGAATCAATAATGATCTTGGTTTACAAAACGAGACGACTTCTGAAACTTTTTATTGAAGGGACAAAATATTTTCGGACAACACTTTGTTGAATAAGTGTAATTGTATGACAAGTATTGTGGTATTCAAGTATCGCTCATAACTCGAGAACACCTCGTCCAGTTGCCTTTAAATTTTCATAACTTGTGTATAGTAACTAAGACCAAATTCCCGGAAGAATTAATATGTTTACTTACCCCATGAGCAAGGTTGTTGAGCCCATGCCCAGCATCCTGGAATACCTCGGATAACTCTTACAACTCTCAGCGGCGGAGCTTCAAATATTAAAAATAAGGTGTCAAAAAAATATACTAAGATGGAAAAAAATTCAGATATATAAGTGTA